>NC_136496.1:81035039-81132539 GCF_053919585.1 Euprymna scolopes
CCACCCTTACCCTTCCTCCAGAATTTTTGCCCTCAAATTCTATCCTAGGACATCCTACAGTCAGGAAATGAACTATCTTAATAAAATGGAGGCATTCCAAGCCTCATAAGAATCAGCCAATTTTGCTGAGGAAAAAGAGACAGAGAGAGAGAAAGAGAAATCGTTCCCCGTGGAGATGGTGATAACTCGGTAATTCCAACTTGCTGAGAACTTTCTGACTACAAAATAACTGCCAAATTATTATTCTCTGAAGAGCACCGGGACTACTACTACTGGACAGTTGATTTGAATACCAACAAACTGCTTTGAGTAACTGCTGACTAAAACATTACCATTCGGCATAGGCCAATTTCTATCTGTAAGTTTTGTAAATAAAGCTTTTTGGCGCTTGTCGTTCTGGTACTTGTCTCTGTGTTTCTGTTGCTTAGAGCCTAAATTGGCTCAACTTTCGATTTTTTTTGTTTTCTTTTTTGTTCATTTTGTGTGTGATAAGAAGTTGGTGACTTTTTCTTCAATTTTTCTTTTTGTTTTCTTGATTGAGAAGCTCAACGTTTTTAAGTTGGATTTTGTGTCTTTTAGGTGTGTTTTTTTTATTCTAACATTTCCTACTAAAATTTTTCAGTTTCAAACATCACAATCTTGAATAAATCTATCCGTATGCAATGTGGTGGGGGTGGTCTATTGGTACATTGCTTATGTATATATTTATTTGAGTTTGTTTTGCTTTCATTTAAAAAAAATGTTTTTGTTTTTTAAATGGCCTTATTTTTGAAAATTAGAATCATGATTTTGGAAAAAAAAAAAGAAGAAAAACAGTATTTTAAAAGAAAACCTATTAGCAATAACCATTCTTTTGATCTCTAATTAAAACCTTTTAGTTCTGTCATAAAATACCATGTTTTAATCATTCTAGTTTTGAATTCTAACCTGACTGCTTTACGCCCTTCCTCACCCTGCCCTGATAAAATTTTAAACTATCGTAATGTTTGTTTTTAGGTTCTAAAGAATGAACCTGCAAATGGGTTTGCTATGGTCCATTTGGGTTTCATCATCAAAACACATGATAATAATCCAGCCAAAGCGATTCCGTACTTGCGAGATGGTATTGCAACTGGTGATAGTGGTGTCCTCGATGCAAGATTCTTTTTCCATCTGGGAGATGCGTACCAAAGAGTCAGACAACATAAACAGGTAAGGGGTGTCGACGCACTGCAAGACGACCCATCAGAAATGTCTTCTATTGCCTTCATATCCGCAAGGTCTCACTATTTTATATTTTTGTGGCATGATCTGTGAATGTCTTTTATAAAAAGGAATGTAAAATGGACCTAATGGATACATTTGCAGACTATGTAGAGTTTGGATGAATCTATTATAGTCATATTGACTCTAACACTGTTAGTAAAGGTATTAACTTTTCCTGGTCTGTATAAAATAGTCTTTCAGCATGCTAATCCGTGAATTATTACCACACACTTCCCATACAAATGATTATAATTTGAATTTAGCATGTATGAATCACAAGTAAATCTCATTACCATAAAAAGTCTGTCTGGTAATCCAGAACAAGAATATGTAACTGACCTCGTTTTAATGTAGTCTCATTGTTGAATATCATAATTTGTGATCATTGTTTTAAGAGTGTGAAAAAGGAACTTGTAATTCGACTTGCTGCGGTTCTTCGGTGAAGAAAGAAGTCAGCAAAACTTTACATAAAAAAGGGAACATTCAAAAGAAAAGGAGGAAAGGAAAAGAATGTTGTCTGCCAAGGGGTGCTGGACTGTAGGAGTAAATTAAAGATTGTTGCTTACAATGTGATTTTATCATTTGTATTGAACTATGTAGCACAATATTAATTTCTGAGTGTTTATTAGTATATAATAATTTATCTGGTTTAGGTTGAGTTCTATATTTAAAATACAATGGACACTATTTTCATAGAAATGTTAATAAACTTATATTTGCTGTATGTTAGTTTTCTGTCCAAAAAAGTATTCTTTTTTAGCACTATTCAGATAAATATCAAAAATATTTGTTGATTAAATATATCTCTCATTCTCTTGAATTTCCGCAAGTCTTTCTAATATCTAATCATCATGCAGTCCGTCAGTCATGACAATGACTAATTGGGGTCTCGGTGCTTTATCCTTCAGTATTAGCGTAGTCCTCTTTCTGTGTGAAATGTCCGGTCACAGGCACTGCATATGTGGGTGCTGGGGTTGTGTTGTCGATAGTGTCTCACCTCTAAGGCTTCTCCATTAGGTATTAATATTAGGTGTCACAACCCAGCATGTTTAGTGTGTGAATATGAATGAATCTTTCTCAGTGGAATAAACACAAATTTCTACATTCTTGCGCGGTACATACAGCAACGATGAGTGTGGCCATTCACATGTAGTAATGGCCACACTCATCGTTGATCTGGTGAGAACTGATATGTCGACATGATTATGCCATATTTTTTACATCCTCAGTCTTCATTAAGACGTGCCTCTAGGAGGAGGAAAACTTTGATGTAAAACCTGAGGTCTACTGTATGCTCTCTCTTGTGGCTGCTATTGCACTGATTGAGATTAGCAGTTGTACCAAAAAATGTGGTTCGTTCTGCACAAAGCCTTCACCACTAAAAACAAATATGTGGATTTCCAAACAGCTTATTGTTGTGGTGGACCTCGTAGGTGATGGGAGTATCATAATAAATTAATATAGTGAAATTCTTTGCAATTTCAGGTTGTGATAACGCCTCTATTTTTGGAGTTATTGTGATGAAATTTCTAACAAATTTTTCTCTTTTCAATTCTTTCCCTTGTATCATTTTTTTTTTTTTTTTAAATTTAGTTATTTTCAGTAATAGATGACATATTTTTTAATGTTGATGATTTTTCAACTTAGATACACATAATATTGTGTGCATTTTCTCTGCATATAAAAATATTTCCATCTTAAAAGGAACTACTCCTGAATATGGTGGGTTCAATATAGTTTTAAGGCGTCTTTCACAAATATAAATCCAAATTGAAAACTTTATTCAATTAATATAGTCACCTCATTATCAAATTGTGCTTCTATTTTTACATGATAATGTAGCATATAAAGCATCAGGACGTGTGGAAAAGAACTCCATAAAGTGCTTGATCACAAATGTGAAAACTAAAATACAAATTATTAATATAAAAACTGCATGTTATATATTTCAAAGAGGTACCATAGTATCTTTGCAGTGGATCTGCCTTTTTAAAAGGCTTTTAAAAATCCAAACAAATCCTCAGTGACTCATGAAATGAAAAACAAAGTGAGTCCTTGATTTGTTTTTCATTTTAACCATGGTACGTAATGTATAGTTTATATATATATATATATATATATATATATATATATAATGTACACATACACATTTTATTTTTTATTGCCGTATCTTTGTTAAGTTACATTATTGTTTCAGCTACCTGGCCGTTTTTTTGGCCGTCTGTAGCTTCCTCAGACTTTTACAGAAAAAATGATACAAGAGAAAGAATTGAAAAGAGAAAAATTTGTTAGAAATTTCATCACAATAACTCCAAAAATAGTTTTTTTCTGTAAAAGTCTGAGGAAGCTACAGACGGCCAAAAAAACGGCCGGGTAGCTGAAACAATAATGTAACTTAACAGAAAGATACGGTAATAAAAAAATAAAACTCATATTTGTTCTACAACAGTATTGAGCACTTTCTTCAGTTTTTATTAATTACCATTTCCACTAAATATATATATATATATATATATATATAATTATTAAGCCTCTTTAAGAATAAGTAAGGTTGAGCACTCTCGAGGAAGTAAAAACTAAAAAGCAGTCAACTAGTGTTTATGCAACATTCATGACTTCTACTCGTTTGAACACTCTAGACTGTCTACTGTCTGAGCCAGAGTTTAGCGTTTATAAGTTAATTCCCTTCAATTGTTTAGTGGCCTGTAAATAAAGGCTTAGCAAATAGTCAAAGGTGGCTTTGTGACTGGGTTTGAATCTCACAACCGGTGGGAATTGTCACTGCCTACACTGATGATTGTGGAAGCATGAGACATTAATGTCTGTAAGTATAAAAAATAATTATATATTACAATAAAAAAAAAATGCGAGCCTGAAAAGTAATATGGTTAAGCTAAAACATTGGAAACAATTCAATTACATGTTATATGTAGTCAATTCTTAATGTTGCAATATTTTAAGTTATAAATTTATATTTCTTACTAGAATATCCTGTCCTTTTGTTTCCCAGTTTTAACATCTAGTCTTTTACTTTTTCATATTTAAACTTAACCATATTACTTTTGATGCTCACACTTTTTCTATTGGAATCCATGATTTTTCCAGGCTTCCACTTGGTTGCTATGGAAACCAGTCATAAAAAACGTTGCTCACCTCCTTACGTTTTTTTATGATTGTGAACACCAGAAAATTCATAACTTTTGTTTTACTGAAAGAAAATTGAATCTTTTTTTCATAATATAACTAAGATGGTGATCTAAAAACTGTAATAATTGTTTGAAATTTGGTTGAAAAATGTGCGAGCGGTGAAGCTTTAAAGCAGTTCTAAATAACTAAAACTGCCACTTAACCATGTATTCAAACACGATAGTGTTTGAATGATATTGCTGGTGAAATGATTTAATTTCTAAAAAATATGTTTGGATTTAGAGTGATAAGTCATAAACTAACTCCACTCCAAATGTTTCTGCCATGTTTTGTCTTTACATCTTAAAAAAAATTATTAGGTCGTTGCATAAATTCCTGCCGTTTTTTAATTTTTTTGTTTAAAGAAAATGAAAGAATTTTAACAGCAAAAGTAAGTTCGTGTGCCATCCAAGCTCCAAGTTTTTGTGAATCCCATCAATTGAAGATGGCGTGAAATTGTCTCAAAATCACACTTCATCTTTTCACCCAATTCTCTACATTTCTGATGGTCATCTTCTTTCGAAGGAACCCTGAGTTGGTCCTCATCTATCTTGATTGGTTTTTTCGGAATGAGGAGCATTATTGAGGCCAAGATTACTGTTTGAATCTGGTAAACCAATCTCGAACAGTTCTCTCAGATGTAGTGTTTTCTCTATATACAGCACAAATATCCTTGGTCATTTCACTCGTTTTTTGATCTCAATAAAAGGCGAAAAGAACGTGTCGAAAATGTGACTTTTTAATCTACTTGACAATCCATTTGACAGTTCTGAAAAACAAGAAAAAATTATGAGCAAAAAAAACGATGACCATTATCTTATAGAACAGAATACGTGCTTTCTAATGATATATAACACTTTGCCAAATATCAAAACATGTTTTAGAACAAATATTTTTTTTTTATGAAACGGCGGGAACTTGTTCAACAACCTGATACTTTACAAATTATGCTTTTTGGAAAGTAATTTACTAATCTCAGCAAATAGTACCTATTTACAATATCTCCCCATGGGACAGAGTTAGACACCAGGGTCGTTTTTTAACGTGGAGAAAAGGTACAAAAATAAAAAAATTGTCTCGGTCGTGAAGGACTGCTCCTCCACCGAAAGAGAACAAGAAATGGAAGTGCAGCATCTGAAGAACAGATACTACACTTTGATTTTGGCCAAAAGGCCAAACTAATTTTCCTCAAACCTCTGCTTCCGCTGATACAAATGGTTGCCTAAATAAAGTATGTGATTATTAAAATGCTTAGTTTAATTTATACTGATACAATGCATAAATATCAAACGCTTGAAATGACAAATGTATGATTTGTCTTAAAGAGTACTGTTATTTCTGTTGTCATACATTTCAATATGGTTTAATCACTAGTGGTGAAAGTATCAAAAAGAAACCCAATTCATATGCATAGCTATTTTTATGATTTTAATCATAAAGATCATAAATATATCAATGGTAAAATGTAAAAAAAAAAAAATCATATATAACAATATGAAGTGAGGTAAATAAATAAAAACAAATTACATGTTGTCATTAGGGCTATCACAAGAGAATATTCATTTCATTGTTTTGACTCTCGAGCATATATCCAACACTGTTAGACACAGTTAATCAATCGAGAACCACATCACTCTATCTAAAAACATAAGATATTAACTGGTATATACTCGAGTGTCAAAATAATGAAAATATTCTCTTGTCACAGCCGTCTTTATCACTAATATATATATACTAGACTTAAGGAACATGAACTGGAATAGATACATTGAGAGCATTGCTAAGGCTGCTGCGAAGAAGGTGGGCTCTCTCTACCGTGCTAGAAAACTACTTACGCCTGAAAGTATCCTATACCTCTATAAGGCCACTATTCGCCCATGTATGGAGTACTGTTGTCACATTTGGGCTGGTGTATCTGTTACTTGTTTCTCACTCCTGGACAGGGTTCAAAATGGAGTATATATCTAACACTGTTAGACACAGTTAATCAATCGAGGACCACATCACTCTAACTAAAAACAAGATATATACCCAGAGTCAAAATAATGAAAAGAATAATCTCGTCATAGCCCTAGTTATCATAACTATGTTAAATCATTTATCTGAATTCAAATATATCAGATTTACATTGAATTTAATCCATAGTCATTTTTGTAGTTTGAAAACTAAAGCACTTTTCAAACTTTGACCAATGTTAATTTTAAGGCGGTAGGAAATAATGGAATGTTTCCGAAATCCATGGTTCTTGATCTCAGTAAACATGACTAAGCATGTTTATCCTCTACACCGTTCTCACACATTTTTTTTTCTTTTGCTGGTGTATCTCCTCCCTGTAAACGCAACTATTATGACATTCTTGGAGTCTGGCCATGCTACAATGTCAGGACGTTTTTCTGTTTGATCTGATGGGAAATTGTAAGGATGTTTTGAGATTTACCCACATCTTTCAATCACTTTATTTTTAACATCTTTTAAACAAACGCATTTCAGGTGAAAACATGTCATGCCAAAATTAGTATAAATTCACAAAATAAAGAAAAATGATCCAGTCTATGATGTGCTACACATATTTTAAATAAAAAGTAACAAATACAGTCCAGGATATCTGGATTAAAGATGATGGTATGAATGATTTAGTCAAAATTATCAATTGTAGTTACCTCCCCTTGGATCTTATGAGCTCTCCAACATTAAAAAAAACTCAATAAATTGCTAAATTGAAAAATGTTTATTTTTACTTGTAATTATTTTTCTACTGGATAATTTTTCAGAATTTATACAATTTTTGACATGACATGTAAATATGAAATAATGTTTTCACCTGAAATGTGTGGGTTTGTTTAAAAGATCGCCAATATAAACAAGCACCAAACCTTTAATAATCTGCATGTGTCACCATGATTTTAAATGTATTGCATGCCAGAGAAGAAGCTAGTTCAACTTTAGCAAAGTGAACACTGTTGCAACAACATTTAATAAACTGCCAGGAAGTGAAGATCAGCTCCCCTCTATTATAAAACAATTTTATAAATTTAATATTGCTATCGATAGTTTGAATATTGTCTTTACATGGAAAACTAAAAGAAAGAAAAACACTTTTTACATTATAGACTGTATATTTTTTTTTTTCTTTAAATCAATTTATATTTTCTTGTAATGATGACTAAATATAAAATAGTAATCAAGTTAAAGAGTGAAGAAAAGGTTTACTATTTAATAAAGAAATGTCTTATCTCTGTAAAGTTTAATGTGTGTATGTATGTGTATATATATATGTGTGTGTGTGTGTGTATATATATATTCTTAGATAAGAGAAAAATCCAGGTTGTCCTCGACAGTCGTACATCTAAACAATATGATATAAATGCGGGAGTGCCCCAGGGGTCTATCCTTGGACCTCTACTGTTCCTGATATTCATAAATGACCTCCCCGATGACACCACACTCTATAACAGACACGACAGGAAAACAAATGAACACATATCTAAAGAAATGGCAGAAACACTAGAAGATGACCTCCAATCTGTAGTGGAATGGGGACAAAAATGGATGGTCATGTTCAATGCCGCCAAGACTAAACTAGTTTCATTCAATAATTACAAGAAACCTTTTCTACCACCTATAGCAATGGCCAACGACTCTTTATCTGAGAGTACGTCTTTGTCATATTTGGGCTGGTGCATCGGCTACTAGTCTCTCACTCCTTGACAAGGTTCAAAAGAGAGTCGCAAATCTGATAGGCCCTGAACTGGCATCTAAGCTTCAGCCTCTGTCCCATCGACGAAACGTTGCATCCCTCTGCCTGTTCTACAAGTATTATAATGGTGAATGCTCTGACGGACTGCAAGCACTTGTGCCCCCACGACGTGAACACACTCGACAGACCCGATGGGCTGCAAAATCCCACCCCCACACTGTAGAAATCCCTATATGTAAAAGATCTTTCTACTCCAGTATTTTCTTCCCCAGAACCTCTAGACTTTGGAATTCCATTCCAGGTCCCTGCTTCCCCAACTGTACTGACGTGCAGAAGTTCAAGTGCAACATGAACCAACATCTTGCTGCCCAAATCCCTACATAGTACCCCAGTAGTTGTTGCCCCTGTTAGTAGCCCCCTACACCAAAGTGGCAATGTGCCTTGTATGGGGTGAAAATGTAATTAAAAAAAAAAAAATATATATATAATATATATAATTACTAAAAATAACCCCTCATTTCCCCCTTTTATCTAATTTATGTTTGTTAAACATACAATTAGAGTTTAAGAGAAATATACTTTAGAAGTGTATTTTGGTTTTCTTTTTTGAAATATATATAAACGGCTATATGTCTGTCTCTCCATATTTTCAAACTCTATCTCCTCCGAAACTAAAAGCCGCAGAGCGGCGCTAGGGGCCTCAAATGATTGAATTTTATATGGGCCGTTCTTCTATGAGTCTTTAGCCAGTTAAAATAGTTTTTTTTTTCTTTTTATGGGTAAAAATTGAAAAAATTGTTAAACATTTTGTACATTCATCTTAGTTTATTTTTAATTTTTAATCAGTTTATATGCATGTCATGTTGTTACAGTGCTACCGTTTCGGTTTCGATTCTCGCTGATGGCACCTAAATACCTTTTTTTAACTTTTGAAATCACGACTTTGTAATAATGTACACAAAATCTGGACAAATTAGAATATATTTAAGCATATTTTATGCCCGGGCAAAGCCAAGCACGCCCCCCCTCCAGCTATATATATATATATATATATATTTGTATATTTTGGCAGCAAGTCATTATTCGAGCACATCTGATTGAACACGACAGTTATTCTTTTTTCCGATTTTTCTTACTAACACCACACTAAACCAAACTAATTTAGTGTATGAATTTATTTGCCTCCTCGAAGAATGTCTGTGAATCCACCCTAAAAACTCGTACAACGCATACATAGGCCACACAACAACAACACTCTCCCGACGACTAACCTATCATTCAGCTGACAATAGTGCTATAAAACAACACCTAACATCCCATGATAAAAACCTAGTCGTCCGACATTAGAAATATCTTAACGAACAATGCTAAAATTAAATACGTTAACAACTGCACACAGTATTTAATAACTAACAAGAAACTAAATAAATAAACTATAAAATAAGAAAATCGAAATTAAAAATAAAAATTATCCCTAATCTTCCTGCACCCACCTTTTATAACCAAAAAATTATAAATACAGAAAACAAGCAAAAGAAAACGATAACAGTTGCTTCTAATGATAATCTGATGCACCAATAGAAAGCGCTTGAGAAGAACATGGCCGAATGTTTCCATGTGTTAGAATTAAAACGTTTTCATCTTAAATTCTATGCAATTATGCAGAATTTAGAAACTATGCATAAATAGAATTGAATTTAATAGTGAAATGAAACAAATCATTTAGCAAGAAACCATGAAAAATAAGTAATTATTTATTGCGGACTATTATCCTCATCTTTTCTTAGTTGTTTCACAATGTTACGGCCAACTTTTCCTCTGGCCTTCGTCAGGTGGTGACCGCGACGTATAGAAACTCTGAATCTCCTGACTGCATTCATTGCAATTACTGCCTTTTGTAGTTGTTGTCGTCTCACCGCGTTTTTGGCCAAGTAAATCTCTGGCCGGCTTTAGGTAGGATTGAAATCGCTATCTTCAGACAATTATCACCTGGAACCATAGAGATTCAACGTCTCTATCAACTCCTCTCAACAACAACTACAGAAGGCATTAATTGCAGTGAATGCAGTCAGGAGATTCAGAGTTCCTATCCGTCGCGGTTACCATACAGTGTTTACCGATGTATTGGAAAATTCAAAATGGCGCCCGACTCTCTCTTTACCACGGTAAGTTTGGGAAAGGGTGTTATAAATAATAAACTAGACAAAATACTGTTAGAAATTTGCTCAACATATGTTACCGTGACATAAGTTGACGTATATTCAGAGTTTTTTTTAATTTTTTTTTTTTTTTTTATAGTATTTTGTTTAGTTTATTATTTATAACACCTTTTCCCAAACTTACCGTGTTAAAGAGAGTCGGGCGCCATTTTGAATTTTCCAATACATCGGTAAACACTGCATGTTTTTCGAGCTGAATAAACATGTTACATTGAATAAAAACACAAAAAATATATCCAGTTAGGTAGAAAAGTAACTTATCTTGCCTTTGATAACATTTATTTGTTATATATTTGTTTTTTGACAACTTTTTCGAATCTGTGTACAGTAATACAAATCTAATAAAATTAATAAATAATACTCATCTCAATAATGAATTCCAATTAAATAATATATAGACTTTCACATATTTATGACTGAGTATATTGAGAAGTTCATTTTAATAATTTTTTTAATATAAAAAGTAGGTATATAATATCAATGTCAGAGAGAAAAAAATCTCAACTTTATAGTCAGAGAAACCAAAGAAACATTTCAAGGAAAACAGTAAGTGTAATCTGATAGCTTGCAATGTTGATGTGTCTAGTTGGGACAGTGCTGCCAGTGATCATGAAAAGTGGCGCTCCATAGTTTACCTCGGCTGTGATAGTTTTGAGAAAGAAAAACATGACAATACAAAAATTAAATGTATATCTGGAAAGAAAATCTGCCAGATCTGCCAAAAGCTTTTAAGTTGAACCATGTTTGTGACAAATACAATAAGATAAATTCATCTATGGTCTGCAAATCAAATGGGGAATCTAAAACGTCACATGAATGCCCACAATGAGGCAAAAAAGGGGAGAAACAAACCAAATATTAAGATCTAATGTATGATGTGAAAAGAAACTGGAATTTTAGAGAGATATCAATCATACCAGTTATTATAGGTGCCACAGGGCTTGTGAAGAAGAACCTGAAGTCCTACCTAACGAATATTCCTGGTGAACCAAGTGTAAAAGTTATCCAGACAATTACATTTAAGGGAACAACGAGGATACTAAAAAGAGCTTTCGGTATGTTTCAATAAAAATCAGGGCAATGTTGGCAGCTTTCTTGACTGCTCCATATCCAATGTTACAATCTTCAAAGGAAGAAAAATTTAAAAAAAATAAATAAATAAAAAAAGCAGTACCAGTTGGTGTCCTTCCACCTCAGCATGAGTGTGATCTCTGCAATAAATTGTATAAAAACAAGATTGGTCTGAAGAGTCACCTTCATTCCCACAGAAGATAGAAACTGCTCTCTGTCACATCATATGTGTATTTGTATTTAAAAAAAAATTAAAATGTAAAATAAATAAAAAAGGAAGAATAAAAAGAATAATCAGCAATAAAGAAAGGGAAAGTTGGTCTTCTGTCAAGATGGAGAAAGAAAAAGAGAGAAAATAGTAATAAAACAAATGCAAAATTACATACTTTATAAGTTTATTAATTCAAGCAGTACGGCAAAGAATAGTTTATAAAAGTTCTTTTAAATATAGTTTTTTCAAAGAAACAGGTCCACTCTTATTTAGAATTCGACTTTATAAAAAATAAAATACAGAAAATAGATTTTTTTTTTTTCAAAGTGTAATATATGACTAAGTAAAGAATATTGGATTCCAGAAAATAGGTAAAAACATTTATCGTGTTTTTGAAACCCAAATTGAATAGTTACTTCCTTTTTTATATTTTATTTGGCATTATTTATTTCTGTACAATATAATATTGACCAATGTTTTTGTAATTGAAAAAAAAAAAATTTATTTTTTCATGGCATATTACTACTATTAAAGGCTTCTAAAATGAAATTATCTGCACATAATCATAAAAATTATTTCTAAACCTTTTTGTAATAATTCTTAACAATACTATCTACATAATTTAATTTTTTTAAAAATCATCTTTCTACTCCACTTATTTATATGATATTAAATTTCTATTTTTTTTTTTTAAATTTAATATGCTGACTTTTAAATCTTTAAAGTTGCAACATTTTTCACTTTTAAAAAAAATTTTTTGTAAATTTTCATTCTTCCTAACGTTTTTTTGGCACTGGTACAGTTTAATCAGGACATTAAAAAATGAAAATATTGAAAAAAGGTTATATTGTACATATCCATTTTGAACTGAAGATCAAACACGTTTTTATGACAGCACGTTGAAGGCAGTAATCTTGTAATTTTTCTTAGTCTTTGTTTGGAGTTAAGAACACGCCACGGGAGATAACTCCAGTTAAAGCGCCGACATTCCCTCCCCATCTTTAATGTATGCTCTCCGATAAACACAAATTCATTCATTTATTAACAAAGAAAACCATAAACAATTCATTTTATTCTCGCAATAATTAAGAACATTCAACAGTGGGCAACAACTTACTGTCAAGGGAGATAATTAGTTTTAATGATTCATCTCCCTTACTATACAAAACTCCACAAATAAGAAATGCCTAACTTACAATTATGACTAAAAAAAAAAAAAAACGACGGGGTTCAGGACTGTGTACGTTAATTTCTGACATTAGTAAATTTTTTCCTGGGTAACGAATATCAAAATATTGAACAGACTATTGATATTAAGTTTTGATTTTTTTTTGCCATTGTGGAAATAAGGCTCTGGAAATGTTTCATTTATGAAGTTGAGTTAAAACAAAGAATTTGAAGGTAATTATGTGATTAGAATGTCACCTTTGTATAACATGCCCTTGTTGAGGATAAATGTGTGTTCAAAACTCCAACAACAAAAGTACCGAGTTACGTACATACAAAGAATACATTTATTTATAAACAATGGAAAAACAACATAAGAGCATGTGTGCAGGTGTACACGTAGGAGCATGCATAATCTTGAAATGTTTGTTGTATGTAAATGCGTTCAAACAGATAAAGTTCTGATAAGTTTGTTAATATTGTTGTAGACTTTTCGTTTGATTGTTAATGACACGTTAATGTTAATGACGAAATTGAGTCGTCTTACCTCTGGTATGTATGCGTATGTGCAGGTAAAAGTTTGCTCTTTTAGTGCATCTTTTGGAGCGATGTGATAGCAAAAAAAGAGAAAGGAAAGAAATGGAAGTGGTGGGGAGATAGAGGGATAAAAGGTCAAAGGAAATGACATAGATGTCATGTCACTGTCAAATACCAGATTGACATTGTTTTTTGTGTGCTACATGAACGTAGCTCGTTTTGTGTCTGTTTTCGAGCCAGACACAAACCTGATTTAGCAGTCATAATTGTTCACTACAATGCTCTCCCACCCTCAGATAGCCGGACGCTATGGAGAAAAATAAATGAAATTAGCAAGCAGATGTAGGTCTGGTGTAGCATGTATATACGCAAGGTTTACAAAGTGGCAGTCCGCATAATTGCATGGAAATATTACACAACGACCACTGTGAGTCATGTGAGTAGTGATTTCAACAGAAGGAGCTGCAAGGTGCTGGTCAGGATCATTACGAGGTGTGTGAGAAGTCGGTGTAATGACGGAATCTGGATCAGGTGTGACAATTTTATCAGGGTTGGCTGCAAGGATGTGTTTTGAATCAGAAAAACTTGTTGCAGGAAATGCTAAATCATAGGAGCTTTCTAAGAAGGCTGGTTTGACACAATCTATTGTGATCGAGTCACATTTACCATTGTGGTTAATGACAAAGTATTTGTCAGAGCGTTCCAACACTAGATATGGTCCATTATAGAGCACCTGTCATTGTCTGCGTATCAAATCGATATGGGTGAAAACGTACTTACATGAATGAAGATCAGTCGGATGGTACTGTTTGGAAATGTACATCACTTGAGACATAAGTTTCAGAAGGTCAGCATAACCGGAGGTGGTTGCAGGTATGGATCTGTTGACTGAAAAATTCACCAGGAAGGCGAAGGGTGGTTCCAGAAACCATCTCTGCTGGTGTAGCATTCAGGTCTTCTTTAATAATGGACTGAAGTCCTAGAAGAATGAGCAGTAAATGTTCGCTTCAGCAATGCAGTTTGGGCTGGGCAGCTTTGAGTCAACGATGAAAGCATTCTATCATTCTATTAGCGGAAGAGTGATAGGTGGTTGTCACAATGTGGGAAATTCTGAAGGATTGGCAAAGGTCTCAGAAAGTGTGACGTAAACTGGTAACCT
The DNA here is from genome assembly GCF_053919585.1 of Euprymna scolopes. Taxonomy (NCBI): domain Eukaryota; kingdom Metazoa; phylum Mollusca; class Cephalopoda; order Sepiida; family Sepiolidae; genus Euprymna; species Euprymna scolopes. The sequence continues at coordinate 81,049,532 of NC_136496.1, forward strand.
CTGTTGGTGTACCCACCACTGTTACCACTAAGGTTAGAGATCCAGTTTTCTATAAATGCTTGGGCTACAGCTTCTGTAGAAATGTCATGCAAAGAGATTGCTGCTGGCCAACGAGTGAAGCGCTCTATCATGGTGAGAATGTAGCGATGACTAGCAGAAGATAGCAACAGGTCAATTATGTCCAAATGGATATATGAGAAACGAGCGTCAGTCTGTATGGTTATGTACTTTCGTAGTGTGGCATGAAATACATGTCTGAGTCCTTTGACGTATGTCAACATTTATATTAGGCAAAACAAAATGAGCTGTGATAAGCTTGACTGTTGCGCGTTTGCCCGGGTGTGTCAAGCATGGAAGTGACAAAAAAATTTTCTTCTGGCAAGAAGGAGGCAAGTATGGTCTTGGATGTGCAAGAGACGTATCACATCAAATCAAATGGCATCAGTCTTTTTCTGTGGAATAGTTGAAGTCGATATAAATTCTGTCAAAGGCGTATCTCATTTCTGTTCAGCTGTGATGTAATCCAAGTTTAGAGGTTTCTCAAGACTGTTGAGATCACAAAAGCGGGAAAGCGTGTCTGCTACAAAATTAGTCTTTCCTGGTAAATATTGAATGTCAACAGAATAGTGTCACGATATTCATCTGTTGAAGTGTGTTTACCCGAAATGGAAGATGTAAGGGAAGCAAGCAGAGGTTTGTGGTCCGTGAAAATAGTGAATTGTCTCCCTTTCAACATAAAACAAAAATGTTTTACTGCTAAGTACATAGCAAGTAGTTCTCGACTGAAAACATTGTATTTACGCTGAATGCTCAGCTTAGCAGAAAAGAAAAATGGTGGTCGTGTTTGACCGTTTATGACATGGTTGAGTACAGCACCAGGAGCTACATCAGAAGCAGTTGTCGAAAGAAAGAGCTTAGAAAGTTAAAGTAGATGTAGGATAGTTTTGTGAAGTTCACCAGAACTGTTTTGGATGTGTGGAAAGATGTCAAGGCTTCATCTGAGAGAGACAGCATCTTCTTTTGCGTACAGTGCATCACTGAGCTTGGACAGGTGATGCAAACAGTTGGGAATGAACCGGCGGTAGTAGTTCACAAGTCCAATATAATGACGCTTTTGACGCAAGAAGGTTGGTACAGGAAAATCTTGGACTGCTGGCATTTTTGAAGGCAAGGGTGTAAGTCCAGACTTGTCGATCTTGTGTCCAAGAAAATCAAGAGAACTGACACTGAATTCGCACTTTGCAACATTGATTTTTAATCTATAGGATTGTAAATGTTGAAACACTTCAGTTACATGGGCCGAGTGTTCTTCCTGTGAGCATTTTGTGATGAGGATGTCATCGATGTACGCCAAAACGATGGGTAGTCCACGAAGGACTTCATCAATACATCTTTAGAATGTCTAGGCAGCATTACACAGTCCAAAAGGTAGGTGGGTGAATTCAAATAGTCTGAAAGGAGTGCATATCACGGTCTTAGGAATGTTTTTCTCGGCAACGGGGATTTGAATATTTATATGCATGGACTAAGTTGATATGCAAAAAAAAACTGTAGAGCCGGATGAGGATGCAGAAAAATTGTGCAGTTGTGGAATCTGGCATCTGTCGGAAACAGTTGCTGCATTGAGAACTCGGTAGTCTCTGTGGGGTCTCCAGTCTCTTTCTGATTTCTTGGGTACCATGTGAAGTAGGGATAACCATGGCATGCTTAAGGGCTGTATGATGCTGGGATCCATCGTGGGTTTAAATTCTGAGCGGGCCGGGCTAACTTTTCTGGGGATAGCATGCACGGGAGCACCATTGGTTATGATATAATGACGCACGTGATGTTTGATGTCATCCGTGTGGGAAAAGGGTTCAGTAATCTCAGAAAACTGGTTTAACAGGTCTGCAAAAATTGCATTTGATTGACTTGCCGTGCGGATGTTTGGTGTATCGCAGTGGACAGAAAGAGAAGTCTTTGTGTCGGATAAACAACGTCTTCTCAGGTCAACGAAAAGTTGAAAGTGGGAAAAGACATTAGTGCCAAGAATAGGTATCTTTATGTCGGTGATGATAAAAATCCACAGGACACCGCATCAAAGCCCAAGGTCTAAAGTGAGTGATGAGTAGGGCTATGACAACAGAGTATTCTTATTGTTTTGACTCTCTAGTATATATCCGACACAGTTAATCAACCGAGAACCACATCACTCTATATAAAACATATAAGATATCAACAGATACATACTCGAGAATAAAAACAATGAAAAGAATATGCTGTTGTTCTAGCCCTAGTGATGAGGTACCAAAGGTTCGGATGGAACTGCCATTCATGGCTTGGTGGAAAAAAAGTCTGCTGCTGTTTTGTTATATCGGGAAGGGGTTATTACACTAACAGTGGCACCAGTGTCTGCAAGGAATTTCCGACGCAAGAGTACACCAGATACATATAATAGGTGACATGACTGGAGAGACGGGGTGCAGTTTGTTGCACAATCCCTACCCTGGTCTACCTGTTTAAATGGTCTGTCTTGAAGGTGCAATGTTGGTCGCATTTGCATGCCTTCTCTGCGAAACGACGATGGTAATAACACCAAACAGATCGTGAAGTAGATCTGTGTGACGTTGCAGCAGGCGTATGTCTTGGAGGTTGCGTCTGTGGCTAAGGCGTGATTGTCTATCTGCTATGAGAGCATATATCGCTTTAGTAAGGGATAGCGATTTCTGAAGATCAAGAGCTGGAATTAGTTGCAGAGAGTGTGGCAGCAGGTTTGGTCGCAACGGTGATCACAGCTGGCACATAGTAATAATTATCAGCAACACGGTCAGCGATAATCGTTAGCTGTTCAAGGTCTTTGTCTCTCACTAAAATGGACAGGGTGTGAGACAATTGTTAAGGCAATTTGTCCAACCATAGTTACTGAAGGATGTTCTTGTCCATGGTGTGTCTGCCAAGCAAACTTTTTATCTACCTCAAAAGCTGGGAGGGTTTTTGGTCACTGAGGGATAAATCATTGAAAAGCTGTTTCAACCTGGCAGTCTCCAATGTGCCTGTTTGTTCAAGTATGGCATGTTTAAGCGTTTTGTTTGGATTATCTCTGAGAGGTGCTTTAAAAATATCCTGTACATTTTCCTACAAAATAACTCTGTCAATTTTCGGTCTAGAGATTCGAGATTTGGCATAAGGAGTATTGAGATTTAGGAAAATCTTTTTAATCGGTTTTCAATTAGAAATTTGGCTTTCAAGGGGTCAAAGTTCAATGATTTGACCTTTGAAAACTCTACCAAACTCCTCTACTAATTTTGGGTCCAAGCACTTGAAATTTCAAATGTAGGTTACTTGGACATGGATCAAACTTTTTAATTTAGTTTGAGCCCCCCCCCCAAAAAAAAATGTTAAGAGGTCAAAATTTGGGTCAATGTTAAAAAAAGTTGACCTGTGCGATCTCTACTAAATTACTCAGCCAATTTCTGGTTTAAACATTTTTGATATTTTACATAAAGGTTGGGTATTCAGAGATAGGGCAAGCTTTTTAATCAGTTTGGATCGAAAATTTGAGCTGCTAAGGGGGTCAAAGTTCAAAAGATTTGACCATTGTGGTGTCTAGCAAACTACTCAGCAAATTTTTGGTTTAAACATTTGAAATTTATGCATAACGGGTATTCAGACATGCAGCAAGCATTTTAATCAGTTTTGGGGTGAAAATTTGGCTGCCAAAATTGAAAGAGTTGACCTTTGCAGATTCTACCAAATTCCTCTGCCAATTTTGTGTCTAAAGACTTGAAATTTTAAATGTAGGTAACTTGGACATGGGTAAAACTTTGTATTTTGATTTGAGACCAAAATAATAAATGTTAAGAGGTCAAAATTGGGGTCAAAGTTTAAAAAGAAATTGTCCTCTGCGGTCTCTACAAAATTACTCAAGTAAATTTTAGTTTAAACATTTGAAATCTTACATGAAGTTTATTCACATGTAGGGCAAGTTATGAACAGTATATAGGACCTGAGCAAAGCCGGGCTGAACTACTAGTATATCTATAAAAGTGAAATTGTCTGTGTGTGCATACATTTCCCTACCAAACTACTCTGTCAATTGTCAGTCTAAAGACTCGAAATTTGACATAAGGGGTATTGAGACTTGGGAAATTCAGACATAGGGTAAGCTTTTAATCGGTTTTTTGGATGGAAATTTGGCTGTCAAAGTTCAAAAGATTTGACCTTTGTGGTTTCTAGCAAACTATTCAGCCAATTTTGGGTCTAAACACTTGAAATTTTGAATGTAGGTTACCTGGACATGAGTCAAACTTTTTAATATATATATATATACACACAAGCACATAAAGTTATGAACAGTACATAGAGCCCGAACAAAGTCAGGCTGAACTGCTAGTATATATATATATATATATATATATATATATATTTTTTTTTTTAATTTGAAATTTTTATTTTGTTTTTGTTATTATTGTTCTGCCCTCACATGAGTGAAAACAAAATATGTCAGATGTTACATGAAAACTGCAACACGTGGCTAAAACACAGGCGGGTACAAGGGTGGGGATGTGTCCCTCATCACAGAAAATTACGACGAAACGTGTATATATTTTTGGTTGTTCTCATTAATGAAACAAAAGAACAATCGGAATGCCCATTTCGATAATTTAGACGCTGATTGGAGGTTAAAGTTGAAAATCAGAGGTCATTATTTCTGTTTGATCTGCTGCGTTGGTAGGTTACAAATCTTGTTGAGGATAAATGGTAATGGTGAGATAGAGAGGTAAAAGGTCAAAGGAAATGACATAGATGTCATGTCACTATGTCAAATACCAGATTGACATTGTTTTTTTGTGTGCTACACGAACGTAGCTTGTTTTGTGTCTGTATTCGAGCCAGACACAAACTTGATTGAGCAGTCATAAAAGTTTGCTGTACTCTAAATATAATGATATTTTTCTTTTACTCATTTTTTGTTTTTCATGGCATTGCAAAACAAACATTAAAGTACACTCTTGAGCAATGCTTCGCCTGTATTGCTAGTGTTACATAATATATGATGAGAGAACTCATAGCTGTCATCATTGGTGCAAATGCAAAATGAAGAATAAAACAGTATAAGATTATCTTTTAAAACCGGATATGAACATAGGTCAGAGAGTACATTTGGGTGCATATTAGTGTTGGGACAATTAATCGGAATCAGGAATTGGAAAAATTTTAGCCTTTTTTCTGATGCCAAAACCGATTCCTTAAATTATCTTTTTTTATTTGATTTTGGTTTAAGAAACATCTTCCACTGTTGGTAGCAATATTGATTTAAGCTTCCAGTAATACTAAAATCTCTAGATCACCCCCATCACAAGTGTGTTTTTACGTTTGAGAAAATATAGGGACATTTACCATGTGCATTTTACAGTAACCCGGGACGAAATAACACTTTTATAGTTAAATATTTAGAGATTTATAAAGAATTGGAATCAGTAATTTAGTACGGAATCGGTAATTGTATTGGAATCGGGAAAAATATTGAAATCATCCCATCGCTAGTGCATATGCGCTAAGAGAAAAGCAAAACAGAAAATCTTTTCATATAAAATGTTTTCATGTTCCTTTTTTACAATAATTAAAATCAACATATAATGTTACGACAATTTTGATTAAAAAAGAAAAAAAGTAATTACAAGATTTTGATTAAAAAAGAAAAAAAAAAAAAGTAATTACAAGATTTTGATTCTAGAAAAATGTCTAAAATTTAAGACTTAATCTTAAGGGATCTGAAGACGAAATTAAAACTCAAGCAATCTTATTTAGTGACTATGGATAGAACACTTTAAAATACTCTAAAGAAACTAAAATTTAGGGAATATCAAATTAATGTGTAATACCTTTTGTTAAAATTTCACAAAAATTGAAGCTTTCTGAATTTTGATGAAGGGCTTTCGCCCCCTTTTTTTTACATTCTTTGCATAAAACTAAATACAACCCACATTACAATGTCTTATGCCTAGCAACTATTTTCCAAAATTCAGAATGATTAATTAATTAGTTTAGGAGTAAATCCTATACATAGAAATATATAAACATATATTAAATTTTTTTAATTTTTTTTTTTAAACTAAAATACTAAGGGAGGCTATCCTCTAGTAGCTACAGTGATGACAAAAACCTCATCCTCAAACCATCTGTGAGACACTCTGCAAGAACCACTCTGTTACATTACTCTTGTTTTAATCTCATCAATTATCTGAAAGAACGCAATTAAACAAGAGCCATTAACTCCAGAATTTTCCATGTTCATGGGAGTAAAAATAAATCTGTTTTATTTAGATTATTCAGACTCCCGTTCTCATCTTCAGTGTTATTCACAATGTTCCAGTCACTGTAACGTTATTCACAATGTTCCAGTCACTGTAACGTTATTCACAATGTTCCAGTCACTGTAACGTTATTCACAATGTTCCAGTCACTGTAACGTTATTCACAATGTTCCAGTCACTGTAACGTCTCTTGTAAAACTTAAGAAATCTTTCTATTGAATTTGAAAACACTATCAATAATTCCCCCCCCCCACTCTTTATCTGTGCCTAAACCTGAACGTAGGTTCCATGAACATAGCTTCTTTTTTAGAAGTGCACGCCTGTGGAACTATCTTCCGTTTTCCTGCTTTCCAGCTGACTACAATATGGTTGTCTTCAAGTCCAACGTCAACAAGTTCTTGATGAGTCGTTCCACTTAAGTTCACAAATTTACTAAATTTCCATTACTAACGATTACTATATTGTCCAATTGACTACTGTACATGCTTAACCCTTATCCTCGAGTGGTATCTGGGCCTTGATAAGTGGTGATGCCTATGTAAAAAAAAAAACAAAAAAAACATGCTCTCATTCTGTCATCCATGATCAGGTATAAGTCTTAAGTTTCTGGGTATGGCCCACACTAAGAATTGAACCTTCAACTTCTAGAAGAGTGTAACTTTACAACTGAATTTTATCAAATATTTTCTTGAGTCATTTCGAACAATTTTAGTATGAATTCTGGGAGCCTTAAACCTATTCTTGTTTTTAGATCTAATGGATGAAGTAGTTGTTAAAAATTCAGTTAGTTACACTCTTCTGGAAGATTAAATGAAGGATTCTGTTAGAAATTCCGTGCAGATTCTCGAGTTTGACAGATGCACCTAAAGAAGGTTAGAGATTACATTGACCAACATGCGAAAATAACACTCAGTATGAGAATAGTAGTCCGAATAATACAAATCATTATTCCTCGTCTCAAAAATTAAGAAAAATAAATCTGCCTGCAAAAGAATATATACATATTTGCCCCAAACCTCTGGCCTTGATGGAGGGGGGAAACAAAAACTTGCTGCTATTGTTTCAAATGATCTGAAATAACAGCAAGGGGAGATTTGATTTCAGATATTTCTCACATGTTATATCTCCCCTCTTTTGGAAATAAGATACAATTATGAATATCTCCAGTATCAAATAAGCCTTATACGCTGTGAAATTTACTTTATGTATGAAAACCAAAGAGGGGAGGTATAACATATGAGAAATATGCCCAAATTAGCATACATTTATATTTATAGTGTCCAAGCAAACCAGCTGCTTTTGGATGAATTTTGTTTAAGATTTTTTGCTTGATTGTCTCCCCTGTGGCCTTGCCAAGCCCCTACTGTCTATGTATATAAATCTTCGTGATAGATCCCGGTTCAGTTGTGGTCCTGGTCAAATTACTAGTTGAAATTGTGTTGCACTTGAAGGCCTTTGTCGGCATGGGGTGCTGATCTTGAAGAAAGACAAATACTGTACATAACATGATTTATTTATTGTTAAGTGAGAATGGTCTCCTAATGAGACTTAGCGAAACATTCAATAGAATATGGAAAGCAATAATCTCTATATAAATAAAATGAACTCATTTTTTCCCGTCTGATTTTGACATTAATAGGATTAAAAATCAAGATATTTCATGCAAATATAATATGCACAAACGGCAGAACAATATCTGAGGTGTGTTATAGGCTTATTATTTCTCAAATTCCTCGATAATCTTAGATTTCTATACTTTTCCTGCTGAGAAGTCACGGCCAAAATCGGTTAAGATCAATGGAAGTGGTAAAATATTTTCTCTCTAATAAATTCCTCCTCCCCCTGCCACCACTTAACACCGTTTGGGGATCGTTCACAAGGAACAGTTGAGAAGAGAACACCGGTTTGGCTTCGTAGTTCTTTCATGTGAAGTTATTTAAAATCACTAAACTAAGCTGCAGTGCTCTGTGGCGTAGTGGTTAGCATGCTGGACAATTCACATTATATTTTCACGTTCGCGCCGACCTACCGTAGTCGTTTTTTTTTTTTTTTTTTTTTTTTTTCCTAAACAACTGGAATGGACTTTTCTTGGTGGCCGAACTGTTAACATTGCAGATGTTTTTTTTTTTTTGTTTTTTTTCACACACTTTATTTTCCTACTTTTACTCATGACTCCGGGTTTGATCCTTCCTACTAACCTACCATAACATTTTTTAAAACTCCTCCCCCCCCCGTACCGGAAACAAACACTCGGGCAACGCCGGGTACCCCCGCTAGTTTTAAATAAATTAAAATAACATTAAAAGAAAATGATAATATGACTAACAATAATTAACAAAAAAAAAAAATCTATTTACCTATACATTGAGTTTTTTTTATCACACTGGCATTGATATTAAAAGACTACTTTTTCTATTAAAAATTATTAAAACTCAATATACTTAATCATGAATATACAAGCGACTACATGAAGGTTCGCTAATTTGCATTTTATTTTTGAAAACCGAACTTTAATTAATTCTTTATTAGCAGTTAAATTATGTATAAACATATATATTAAAGTGACCTTGTTTTAATAAAAGAAAATATACAATTCTATTTCATGTTTTCTGTGCCTAAACCTAAACTCCATGAGCAAGGTTTCTTTCTTAGAACTGCACACTTGTGGAACTCTTCCATTTTCCTGCTTTCCAACTGACTTCTTGATGAGCCATCCTTTTAAGTAATCCAATTTTCGAAATTGCCACTACTAATGATGTTCCTTTTGACCACTGTACACTTGTTAATCCTTATCCTTGAGTGACCTCTGGGCCTTGATAAATGATGGCTCCTTTGTAAAAAAAAAAAAAAAAAAAAAAAAGAAAGAAAAAAAAAAGTAGCATTGCAAATAAACATATTTTCTCTTGTAAAAGATGAAAATTGTTATCCCATCTGGATAAGGTGCTTTTCACTTCCATTAATTGGTAATTGTTTTCAGGGTTATTTTAGTGGCAATGATTTCCTTTGTAAATTTGAAAATGAATGTAGAATTTCATTTTCCTCCTTGATTTTTAGGCTAAAAAGGTTTACGAAGATGGGGCTTCCAGAAAACTTTTCCTCTCCCCGGATCAACGTTCTCTATATAATGTTGAAAGACTCACAGGTAAATCTTGGTGGAATCCAGAAGAACTACCCTATGCAAAATCTTTAGAGGTAAGTAAAAATATAAATTTAATTATTTATATATATCTTTTTGTACTGCATTCTTCTAAATAATATCTTTTATTGATAGAAAATTGGATATTATTAAGTAATGAATAAAAAAGTTTTGATTTGAATATGCTGTTAAATCAAATATCAAACAAAATGAGGAAGGATTGTCTTCACTGGTATGTATTTGTACTATGCATAAGCGACAACACTGTCCTGCAAACAAGATTCGATATGGGAAAAGGCCGAAAGGATGGCTTAAACAAAGGTGGTTGGATACTTTACACTAAGATTTTGAAGATAGCCGGGCTTCACTATGACTTTTGACTGTGTATGATAGGGGAGGGGGTAGAAATCCAGTGTGAACATTGCTGTGCAGAATAAACTGAAGCAGAACACACCCTAGGTGGGTTGAACCAGCTTCCTCTCAAGGAGAAAGTTTCTGGGAAATATCAAATTCACAGTCTCCAGTCGCTTGTCTATCTCAATCTGGGTAGATGACAACATTAGTTTTTTTTGTTTTTTTTTCAGTTCTTGCAGGGAGGTGTCAACATTCTCTTACATGCAGCACCTGATATTTCCATATGGTGACCACTCTGGTACTGACAAGGCTCAACATTGCTTAACTTTGTCAATCTAATGAGAACTGGTGTGTCAATGTGATTATACCGTATATTGTACAGGATAACAGCAGAAGAAAATGATTAATTAAAAAGAATGTAAAAAAAAAAAATGAATTTGTTTATGATTTAGTGTTTCAATTGACAATGTAACAACATCAACATGACTCTCAAAATCTAAGCTGATGATGCTGAAAACGGTATTAAAAATACAGAGTCAAGATGGAGGTGAATTTGTTTAAACATTGATTAATGAATCAAATGCTGTTTTCAAAGGAGTTCTTCCCAAGAATGGAATACAACATCTTAACACTAATCCACACTGTGGTTTTTATCTTTCACACATATAATCAGAATAAAGTTTTGATTTCAGGAAAGCATTAGGAGGTTTGTTCACACCAATTCTTATGTGAGTGATCAATTTACCATAGTTTTAAAGAATGACCTGAGTTTCACATTCGATAAGAAAAAATTTAATTTTTTTTTTTAAATTAATTGTAAAATGTGGTGCTCAATTGCTAGGAATTTATTGATTTCTAAAAAGGATTTGACCACAATTTAGTTTGTCTTACATGTCTGTCTGTTTTTTTTAATACTTATTATTCATTTCCTTTTTAGAAAATATTTAAGTTTATATTTTTATTATTTCAAGGTTTGTTATTATTTAAAGTTTTTCTATTTTAAAGCTTGTTATGATTAGGGTTAGCACAACAACATATTCTTTTCATTGTTTGGACTCTTGAGTATATATCCATTCATAGCTTATACGTCTTTTATTTTTATTTTTTTTTTTACATAGAGTTCACCACTTATCAAGGCCCAATGGCCACTCGGGGATAATAAGGGTTATTATGTGTACAGTACTCAATGGGATAGTGTAGCAATAGTATTGGAGAATTGATAAGGTGCCATTACTTAGGGGGGGGCGGTCCATCAGGAATTTGTTTGTGTTCGACTTGAAGACATTCAGGTTGAAGTCGGGAGGGAAACAGGCAAGCGGAACAGAGTTCCACAGGCGTGCAGTTCTAAGAAAGAAGCTTTGTTTATGGAATCGATGTTTTGATTTAGGCACAGATAAGGAGTGGGGAAAATTATTGACGGTGGTTTCAGCTAGTCGGGTGTTTTTTGAAAAAGATTAGCGAGGGGGGACCAGAGAATGGAGCTCAGACGAGCACTTGCCATGGAAATAACGATAGAACAAAGACAGGCTTGCTACGTCTCTTCTGTGGGAAAGAGGTTGCAGAGAAGAGAAAAGGGTATCCCCCACCAAGCCACGAAGTCTATTTCATACTCTGCCAAGGCAGGATAGGCTGTTTTGCATATAGCGTGATGTGGTCCTCGGTTAATTAACTGTGTCTGTGTCTGAGATATACTTGAGAGTAAAAACAATGAAAAGAATATTCTGTTGTCCTAGCCCTAGTTATCATTTCAAAATAAACGTTTACATTATAGTATCTAAAATGGTTTTTATACTAAAACTGAGTTCACAAATGTTTGTTTCCTCAAAGCTTTTTTCCTATATATTTTAACAACACAAAATGCATGCTTTAGTTCTGAGATTGAATTATGTTGAAAAATTTTCCATTCCAATTCTTCTAATCAACTATAATTTGTAGTTAACTCAATAAATTACTCTCACTTAGCTAGCTGTATATTTCTCTTACCCTCTCTCACTGTTGAGTCTAAGTTTTTGTTTTCTGTGATCATCTGGAGAAAGAGTGACATTTTCTTTTCAACTAATTTGTCATTAAAGAGAATCCCCACCACAAGAAGCAATTTCATATCATACTCAGTACAGATTCTATTTAACTCCATAGATTGTGAATCTGATAAGTACGTTCAACATTGCCCACCTGGGGAACTCTGTACAGTGGATCTACTTTCCAGATGACTACAATATGGTCGTATTTCAAATCTAATCTAAACAAGTTCTTAAAAAATTAAATTCTACTCAATTTCCACTGCTACTGTTGTCTCACTGACTTGCACTCATTAACCTTTATCTTTGAGTGACCTTTACACCTTGGTAAGTATTGACACTCTTGTAAAAAAAAAAAAAAAAAAATCCAGGTCAGAATGTATCTGAAAGTGTGACCAAAATTGATGCCTTACTGGCAGATGTAGTTTAAGATCTTACCCAGGACTAGGGTAAACAATTTTGAGTAGTTGATAGTGTTTAGAATTAGGGTGGGCCGAACAAACACATTGGGAAAGGGATTTTGCAATCAACATGAAGAAAAATGTCTTGCCTAAGGGTGTTCGATGCAGTTCATTTCCATGATTGGGGTTTCATCTTTTAATGTGATTTATTTTTCAGGTTTTGGAAGCAAATTGGGAAATGATCCGAGACGAAGTTTTATTGTTGATGTCTTCAACTGAGGCATTTGTTGATGAAACTGAAAAACTTAGAGAAAAGGGAATATGGAAACAATTAACGCTTTACCAAAGAGGTAAATCAAATCGATTCCAACTTGTTTAGTTTTTCTTTGATTTATGAATAAATGCAAAACGTTTTCTTATTTATAATCATTATATTGCCATCAAAACAGTTAGCCATTATTTAAATATATATATATATATATATATATATATATATATATATATATATAACCTTATTTGTCTATTTGAGGAACAGTCTCTGCCAAAGTATTCTGTCAATTTTTGGTCTACAGACTTGAAACTTGATATACAGGGGGGGGATTTGGACCTGTGAAACAAATTTGATTTGGTTTTAACTGGTAAAAATAGCTGCTAATGAGCCAATTGAAAAAAAAAATGGGAATTTGGCAGGCGTAAGTCGACTAAATGTGTTGTTTCTACACATGCACAAATATACATTTATATCTTTAACAATGTAATTTTTAAAAAAGATTTATATGCGTATGGACTTAGATCAGATGGTAAAGAGTCCAAGTTTCAGATCCAATCTTACTCTATGGATCTAAAACTTGGACTCTTTCAGCAAAAATAACAGCGTCATTTGGATGGATGTTACACACGTCTTTTGGGAAGAGTACTCAATCTTTGATGGCAAAACCACTCTAAAAAAAACTCTAGAGATGATATATGGAGACTTACCGAGAGTATCAACCTCAGTTTGTAAGAGACATGTTCAGTTTGCTGAGCATTGTGCACATGCCACAGATGAACTTGTTTCATCATTTGTACTGTGAAGGCAGCCATCATCTCACAATCGATCACGAAAGTTAACTTTTTCAAATAGGATACGAGATACATTTATCTCAAAGGAAGATCTTTTGGGTGCTATGACAAATAGGGTGTAGTGAGTTCAATCTCGGCTGAGGTGGCAAGACGATGATGATGAATGATTAAGGCTGAAGAGGTCCATAGGTTAAACAACATTATTTTTTTAAAGTTTTTGTGTGAATATGGACTGTAAGGAATAAGGCTGGACAGGTAGATGTTTTGGTTTCGATGGCACCGAAGTCGTTTTTTTTTTTTTAACTTTTGAAATTGCTACTGTATATTGGGTACAATATAATAATAATCAATAGAGAATTGACTCTATAATAATACAAAATCTACATAAATTAAAATATCATATTTAAGCGTATTTTACGACTGGGCAATGCTGTAGTCAATAATCCAACATAGAGCTTTGAAATACTCCCTATATAATAAAGACTTGAATAAAGCTTTGAAATACTCCCTATATAATAAAGACTTGAATAAAGCTTTGAAATACTCCCTATATAATAAAGACTTGAATAAAGCTTTGAAATACTCCCTATATAATAAAGACTTGAATAAAGCTTTGAAATACTCCCTATATAATAAAGACTTGAATAAAGCTTTGAAATACTCCCTATATAATAAAGACTTGAATAAAGCTTTAAAATACTCCCTATATAATAAAGACTTGAATAAAGCTTTGAAATACTCCCTATATAATAAAGACTTGAATAAAGCTTTGAAATACTCCCTATATAATAAAGACTTGAATAAAGCTTTGAAATACTCCCTATATAATAAAGACAAACAATTTAAAGCCATAACTACTTTACATATCTATTTTTTAAACAGTTTATGATAAATTAATATTTGATGTTATTCATTTCTAGTTTTATTGCACTATTTTATCTAAATAGTTTTGTCGATATTAACAGCAATTGAAATAATTTAATAATAAAAACGGATAACATCGCTTGCAAGAATTCTTACTAGTCAAGCCACCATAAGTGACGAAAAGAAAAAAGAGGAAGAGCCACTGATTTGGCTTTCTCTATGTCTCTATCTGTCTCCTCCTTTTCTCACCTCTCTCACTCTTCCTCTCGGAACCGCATTAACGGCGTTCTATATATACTTTTTTTCTATAAAATTTATCTGATGCTGCTGGGATGCTGAGAACAGGTATTACACTTTGAATTATTCATTTGCAGAAAATATAAAAAATTTAGATATGTTTTTTTTTTTTTTTTTTTTTTTTTAGAACTATTTTTATGACAATACGATTATCGATTAATTTTTTTTTTTTAATTATTTATTTAAAAATAAATAATTAAAAAAAAAATTAATCCATAATCTTATTGTCTTTTAATGGAGATACATGGTGTCGTACCAGTTCTGTTATAAAACCGTCCTCCCAGAAATTATCTCCTCCCTTTTTTAAGGGAGTGGGGATAATCCTCTCAGCTATAACATCCTCCTTTGGAGCAAAGGAGGGTTTATGCAGTAACTCTTCTATTATCATGTAACCATCTTCCTAAATACTTTTTTTTTTATCGTGAGGGTGATAGTTTAATATCTCTTTTGTTATTCCTTTTATGGGAAATTCTCCCGGGTTTTACCTCCTCTATTTTGGAAGGACTATGTATTCTGTTATAATGATACCATCCTACCAAACATTACCTTCTTTAAGAGTCAGTGTATGCAATTCGTTCATTATGACATACTCCAAACCTAACAAAAATGTGCCCAGAAGAAGAATATATATATATATATATATATAATTATTTTTTTACTATAATAATTAAATACCTACAGACACTAGTGTTTCATCCTTTCGGGATTCTTCAGTGCAGGGTGTCACAATTACTACCAGTTGAACGATTCGAACCCCGCGACACGAGACATCTCTGGCTCGATTAGCGGAGGCCGTATCCATTCGGCTACCATTAATCGTGTGAAATAGCGTTGAATTTTAAACATTTTAATTTAAATGTTCATTACGTCAGACAGACAGTGATCAAATCGTTATACGACGATCTACGCATAAGAGCTAAATTGACCGACTTTTATTCAACAGAAAGTGCTCAACGATAAGAAACGTATTTCTTAAAGGGGCTGTCATAATTATTTTTTTACTATAATAATTAAATACCTACAGACACTAGTGTTTCATCCTTTCGGGATTCTTCAGTGCAGGGTGTCACAATTACTACCAGTCGAACGATTCGAACCCCGCGACACGAGACATCTCTGGTTCGATTAGCGGAGGCCGTATCCATTCGGCTACCATTAATCGTGTGAAATAGCGTTGAATTTTAAACATTTTAATTTAAATGTTCATTACGTCAGACAGACAGTGATCAAATCGTTATACGACGATCTACGCATAAGAGCTAAATTGACCGACTTTTATTCAACAGAAAGTGCTCAACGATAAGAAACGTATTTCTTAAAGGGGCTGTCATAATTATTTTTTTACTATAATAATTAAATACCTACAGACACTAGTGTTTCATCCTTTGGGGATTCTTCAGTGCAAGGTGTCACAATTACTACCAGTCGAACGATTCGAACCCTGCAACACGAGACATCTCTGGCTCGATTAGCGGAGGCCGTATCCATTCGGCTACCATTAATCGTGTGAAATAGCGTTGAATTTTAAACATTTTAATTTAAATGTTCATTACGTCAGACAGACAGTGATCAAATCGTTATACGACGATCTACGCATAAGAGCTAAATTGACCGACTTTTATTCAACAGAAAGTGCTCAACGATAAGAAACGTATTTCTTAAAGGGGCTGTCATAATTATTTTTTTACTATAATAATTAAATACCTACAGACACTAGTGTTTCATCCTTTCGGGATTCTTCAGTGCAGGGTGTCACAATTACTACCAGTCGAACGATTCGAACCCCGCGACACGAGACATCTCTGGCTCGATTAGCGGAGGCCGTATCCATTCGGCTACCATTAATCGTGTGAAATAGTGTTGAATTTTAAACATTTTAATTTAAATGTTCATTACGTCAGACAGACAGTGATCAAATCGTTATACGACGATCTACGCATAAGAGCTAAATTGACCGACTTTTATTCAACAGAAAGTGCTCAACGATAAGAAACGTATTTCTTAAAGGGGCTGTCATAATTATTTTTTTACTATAATAATTAAATACCTACAGACACTAGTGTTTCATCCTTTCGGGATTCTTCAGTGCAGGGTGTCACAATTACTACCAGTCGAACGATTCGAACCCCGCGACACGAGACATCTCTGGCTCGATTAGCGGAGGCCGTATCCATTCGGCTACCATTAATTGTGTGAAATAGCGTTGAATTTTAAACATTTTAATTTAAATGTTCATTACGTCAGACAGACAGTGATCAAATCGTTATACGTTATATATATATATATATATGAATGTATATTCAATAAATTTAAAATTTATGACGTTAATGGTTAAATTTCAAATCCAAAAATGCTTATTATTATATGTAAGACAAAGAATACATTTGAAATATAGTTTATCTCCTTATCCTATAGGATTTTGATGTCTACCATCTCTTCAGAGGAGAAAATATTAGCAAATAATTTTAACACCTTATTTGCTAAAACCAGTAAGACATGGAAAATCACAATTAAAATTTTTTTAAGCATTTAAATATCATAGAGTAAGGGAAATTAATGAAAAAGATATTGAATTTTACATTCAATTTGCATGGTAAAATCCGAAGTGAAGGTCTTTGGTAGCAAATTTATTCTGAAAAATATATATACAGTCCTGGTCCAAAAAAATTCCTGATGAACTCCCCCCCCCCCAAGTGATGACACCTTATCAATTCTTCAATACTATTGCTACACTATCTCATTGATTACTGTACACACAATAACTCTTATCCCCGAGTGGCCATTGGGCCTTGATAAGTGGTGAACTCTATGTAAAAAAAAAAAAAAAAAAAATCACAAGACCACTTAAGAAAGTAAGCATTTACACATATTATCAAATTTTTAATCAAACAAATGGTTGAAACCATTGCCAAAAGGGAAAATATGATGGAAAAAAATGAAATCTGCTTCATTCGAAACCTTAACCCTGATCTAATAATTATTTTTTAAAAAACAAAGATTTTCATTTGGTCAAAATGATAAGACCACTTTGATAAAATCGGCTAGTTTTGAAAAAAATGAATACGAAAAGCTTTCTATGTTACTAAAAGCAACTTGTTAGTGGATAAAAAACATCTTACTAAATTATAAATGGCAAAAGGGAAACCATTATCACAGTTTGAGAGAGGAAGGATCTTTGAGCGTAATAGGGGTGGACTCTCCCATAGATCCATTGCAAATGAAGTGAATCGTAGCAAAACAGTCATCACAAATTTTTTAAGAAATCCAGATCAATATGGGCACAAAAAGAGTCCAGGTCGACCAAAAAAAATAACCCCATCACTGGATCACTATATCAGAAGAAGTTTAAAAAAAACTCCAGTATGAGTTCAAGTCGATTGAAAAGCCAAACAGCAGCAGAATATAGTCCTAAAACCATCAGATGGCATCTGAAAATGAAGGATTCTTGAACAGCATAAAATTAACTGACTTAAATATGCCGCCAAATACCAGACTTGGGATGAAGAGAAGTCGGAAAATATAATTTTCCCCGATGAGAAAAAGTTTAATCTAGATGGTCCAGATGGATTTCAACACTATTGGCATGATAAAAATTTGACAGACTTTTCAACTCGGCATAGTGGAAGAGGGTCTTTAATGATTTGGGGTGCTTTCTTGTCAGCTGGGACCCTAAATTTGCAAGTAGTGAAAGGCCGGCAAACATCATTGAAGTACATTTCAATGCTTGAAAATGCTTCTATCAGGACTGAAGGTCCACGTCTGTGTGGAAGAAATTGGATTTTCCAGCAAGACAACGCTGCGATACACACTTCTTGACAAGCACGAGAATACTTTTCTTCAAATAATATAGAATTGTTAGATCATCCAGCATGTTCTCCGAACCTCAATCCCATTGAAAATCTTTGGAGATGGATGGCAAAAAAAGTGTTCAAGGATGGAACCCAGTATGATTCGATAAAGGAACTTTCTGATTCAGTTTTTAGTACATGGGATAAAATTCCTTCACAACTGATAAAAAACTTAGTCGCAAGCATGCCGAAGAGAATTTTTGAAATAATTCTTAATAATGGAGGCTATACTAAATACTGAGACCCTTTTTTAGTAATTTATAATTGCCTTTTGGTAGATAAATTATCAGTGGTCTTATCATTTTGACCAGATGAAAATGTTTGTTTTTGAAAAAATAATTATTAGATCAGGGTTAAGGTTTCGACTGAAGCAGATTTCATGTTTTTTCATCATATTTTCCCTTTTGGCAATGGTTTCAACCATTTGTTTGATTAAAAATTCGATAATATGCGTAAACGCTTACTTTCTTAAGTGGTCTTTGATTTTGACCAGGATTGTATATGTAAATGTACATTTAGGCAGCATTTTTTCTCTAGGGCATATTTCATTAAATAAAATAGACGTTTTTTGTCTATTATTTCTATTTTCGATCCTTTCCAACTTCTGAATGACAGTCTTTACTTCTGGCAGGAACTGGCTGATGTAATCACCATATTTATAATAAGTCCGAGCATGGCCTACTATATAATCTATAGTAGGCCATGGTCCGAGTACTTTCCAATCCTTCAGAATTCATCGTCAGGGATAAATTAATCTAACTGGTTTTGAACAATTTATAAAGTTTCAGACTTATGAGAAATATGATGATTACATTAACCAATTCCCACTAGAAGTGAAAACTTATTCGGAAGTTGAAAGATAAAAAAATAGACGTTTTTTGTCCATTAATTCTATTTCATTTAATGAAATGTATATCTCAGGTCAAAGGTATTCAAGAATGATAACTAATGAATTTAGCAAGGTTATTAAGAGTGCTCAATAAAAGAAAAGCAAGATATATTTTTATTAATATAAACAAATTTACATGGTAGCAACACTAAACATGCTAATGCTTCCGACAAATGGTCAGTTAAAACCAGAAGTCCTTGTCAGGCGACTTAATAAATGGTTGCTTTCTACAGAAGAAACCAGTCCTCAAAAAAAACCATTTTGATTGAATTTTTTTTTTTTTAAATTTATTTATTTTTTTTTTGAGGACTGATTTATTCTTTGAAAAGCAACTATTTATTAAGTCGCCTGATGAGGACTTCTGGTTTTAACCGACCATTTGTCCGAAACATTAGCATGTCCAGTGTTGCAACCATGTAAATTTGTTTATATTAATAAATATATAACTTGGAAAAACACAAAAACGACATAATCATTATGTAAACATGTTCCATAAGTTCAACGTCAATAAAATCTTCTTTTTTTTTTTATATCTAGCCATATAAAATATGAAGAAAGATATGTATTAAGACTATTTCTAAATGTTGATTGAAATCTCTCCCTCTTTCTCTTCCTCACTTCCTTTCTGAAGATGGTTCCCGAGGGAAGAGATAGCAGTCCATAGCAGTTAGCCATATCACATAGAATAGATTTAAAATTTAAGTTGTACCTACCAAAACTTTTGAATTAGATGTAATTTAAGATTTCGAATATTCGTCAGAACATTCACTCCTTGTACTCTCTGCGGATGATCCAACCAAAAGCAGCTGTTAGTTAAGGGAATAAAGCTTGACCTGTTAAGGGAATGAAAGTCTTGTTTACATCAGAATTGTCATCTCGTTCATGAATATACAAGTATCCAAAGAAAAATACCAAGAGAACAGCTTCACCCATGATTTCTAAAAACCAGATAACAATATAGGATTCATTAAGGATCTAAAACAAGATGATGCATTGGTAATTCAATTGAATTAAACTTCTTTCTTAGAACTGCACGCCTGTGGAACTCTCTTTCGTTTCCCTGCTTTCCAGCTGACTACAATATGGTCATCTTCAAGTCCAATGTAAACAAGTTCTTAATGAGCTGTCCACTTAAGTAATCCAATTTACCAAATTTCCACTACTAGCAATTACTACGATATTGTCCCATTGACTACCATACAGGCATTAATCTTTATCCTTGAGTGGCTTCTGAGCCTTGATAAGTGGTGACTCCTATGTAAAAGAAAAATAAATAAATAAATAAAAAAAATTAATGAACCATAAACTCTCTAACTAGCAATGGCTTATACCCAATAACAAAAGCTCTTTTCAGATAAGCTTGGACATGATGCAAGTTTATTGCTAACACATGACGTTTCTTAGAAACAAATTTATTTTCAGCAATGCGACATTTATTTATTGATCATCTTAATCAATAACAGGTTGTGGCCTTCCTCTAGGTGTACGGTGTTTTGATTGTATGACTATTAATCACTAAACATTTAATCAGGTTTTTTTTTTGATAATGTGGACACTTAATTACATCGAGACATTTAATCACTTGGGGATTTCCGGAAGCGTTTGAAGGGTATCATTTTTCCACCACATTATATTTGTCTATTTTTTTTTTAATGAAATAGTTATTGAAGAAGTTTCTTTTATAATATTCTGTATTGCTTTTTTTTGTTTTGTTTTGTTTTTTTGTTTGAAGTTCGGTATTGTTTGTTAAAATTAAGTAAAAAAGAAGAAAATGAAACTATCTGCAGAAGTTTGTTTACATTTTTGAATGAAAAATTAATTAATATAAATGTTATGTTTATGAGTTAAAAAGTTTTAAAAAAGTGGCTGATAGTTACTTTCAGCAAACAGTTAGCCTCTCTTCTAACCCTTGCATAATTGCTGGGGTGGAGGCAGTTTTACACTTAGATTTTAATCTCTTGTAAAAATAACCCCAAAATTGTAAACAGGGCTAAAAATTTAACGTAATAAAAACATAATCACATAAATAACATTATTACATCAATAAATATTATTTTTTCCTTAGGAAGTGATTAATTATCTCTGTGTTGAGTTATTAAGTGTCCATGTGATGAAAAACCATGTGATTATATGTCTATGATTAATAGTCAGGTGATTGAATATTATCAGATTCATGCTTAGAAAGGGTTCGTATAGACTTGAAACGTCCTTGAATTTTGCCTTGAAAAGACCTTATTTCTATTATTACGTTAAAAAATCCTTGAAAATATGGAAAATATCTTGAAAATGTCTTGTAAGACCTTGAAAATTGCATTTTTTATGTCCAGTAAAAATTTGTGTCGGAATATAAAAAATAAAATTAAAATAAATAGTAAGAAATTATTTAAGTATTAATAAAAATATCATTAAAATATTTTTTCAAATATTGAAAATAAAATCGAAATACATTGTTCTGAAATTATGGATATAAGAGTTATGTCCCTTTATTGCAAAACTACCTTGGGTAGTTTTGCAATAAAGGGACATAACCAGCCTAGTTTACAGTTATCATAAATTTTTTTCTCACTTCTTTTTGCGGTGGGATTTAACTCTCCCTCTATTTTTGCTTTCATTTATTATTTAATTTGTTGGAGGGCACAAGGCGGCTGCCATAAATAAAAATGCCATTCCCCACTAAAATACTTTCCTTGTACAGATGGGATTCTGCAATGGCGACCCCCCCCTCCCATCTATAAAAAAAAAAAAAATTGTGATAACTGAAAATGAGGCCAGCTGGACCAAAAAAAAAAAAATGGACAAGACGGCAGCCATCTTAGTTGGAAATGTAAAAGCTGTAAAGAGTGTTAATATTTGAGATGACATCAAAAGCATTTAAAATTACTTAAAAACACCAAAAAATGATGCAGGTAGATTGCAAAGTAACTTTCATTGGCTATGGTAACATTTATTTGTTGTATATTTGATTTTTTTTTTTTTTTTTTTAACAATTTTATGAAAAAAATAACATCAAAGGATAAAAATAAAAATAAAAATCTATAACATCAAAGGATAAAAATAAAAATAAAAATCTATGATGCATCTGTACACAACTGGCCCACTAGCAGATGGCCTGCAACAAAAAAAGGAAACCAGTTTTCATCAAATGAAAATGAAATCATGTTGTCTTTTCTAGGATGGCAATTTTATCGTTTAACCCTGTACGTATGTCATGTTATGCTCATAAATTTTGAAATAAACTTGCAGTGACTGTAAACATGTTCTGTGTATTTAAGTAATAGATAGCCAGACTGAAGATTAATGCTTTGCAAAAAATCGGCCATGATTCTAAGTTGTTCAAACATTATTTGTCAACCGAGATAACCTAGTGTAGATAAGAATTAAGTACTGGAAAATCGTAAAAACAAAAATATAAATTTCATGTCGTGCTGGAACTGCTTATGTCATGCTATGCATCGGTGCTCATTTATTTTAAACTAGTTTATCACAAAGAAAAACACATAAACATAATATAATCAAACAGACTTTAGGCTTTTTTTGGGGGGGGGGGGATATTTCATCTTTATTTTTCTGAATTTTTGAGATGAGGATTGATAATTTGGATCATTTGGACTACTGTTCTCACCTGGAATGTTATTGTCACAATGTTTCAGCTGATGTCACCTCCGACCTTCTTCAGGTGTGTCTTGTCAAACTCAGGATTATAAAACAAACTCCAAATTTTGTTTTGAAAACTTGAATTTTATCTGGAGAAGGCGTTGAAAAACTTTGAAAAGTCCTTGTAAACAGACGTTGAGAATCTGTACGAAGCCTGTTAGATCAGTGGCACAATCGATAAATGAACTGGTTATTGTGCATTTATTTTAAATTTCTGAGCACAAATGCCGAGATTGACATAAGCAATTGCATCATGCCGTGAACATCCTTTATACACCATTACGTTTAGATTTTTATTTTTATCCTTTGATGTTATTTTTTTGATTAATCGTTCCCGTATCCGATTCTTATTTATGCTAGGTTGACAAATGTTAGACAACCTAGAATATTAGCTGGCGTTTTAAAAGGCATTATTCTTTATCTTGGCTGTTTATCTGTTATTTTAAATACATGGGAAAACATTACCATAAATGCAGAATGGCAGATGGGAAACCAGGCAAAAACATAATAAAAGCAAAATATAAATATCAACGTTGGCAATGAGAAGACCAGTATTCAAAATTGAAGACCATGTAAATAAGAACTCCTCCCAAAGCTGAAGACAGAACTATTTATATGGTTATTTTCATGTTTTTGACATAGTGTGGCATCATGGGGACCAAATGGCAATTTGATGTTGAATTGTTAATACATAGCAGTGGTTCATTTCCTTTACAAAATAATTGTTCAAAATCATCATTTTTTTTTTTTTTTTTAATGGAAATTGCTCCAGACAAGACATGAGGCCACTTGATATAAGGAGCTAAAAAAAAAAATACTATTTTAAAGTAAAAAAACCAGCCAATGATAAATATGAGATGGATAGATTCTGAATCAGAAAACAGCAATTCTTTCGTCTTTGTCAGAAACATCTCTTGTGAGGACTAACGGTTAAAATAATGAAGCAAGAATTTTAAGGCTGTAAAAATAAACTCAAGGCCCACTTTCTACTCTCTTAAGATTTCTTTTCTTTTATTTATTTGTTCTTTCAAATTTTTTCACTCAGTCCTTTTTAGGGAAATTGAAGCAGCTCCTCAAAGCATGACTGCTCTCTTTTTTTTTATTATAAAAAAAGAGAAAGATCCCATCAGTTTAATTGCTATATGCCACTAGTGACTTCCCCTCTTGTGATGAAATATCCTGATACATAGATGTGATTCTAAAGTTTTAATTTTTAATGAAATTTTCTGCTATTCTGACCTTTTATATGGAAAAATTCCATTAACATTTTTATGCATTAAAATATTGCTACATTTGTTCTCACCTTCAAATAATTGAAAGATTTATAATTTGCGAAAAATAAAAAACCCTAATCCTTTTGAAATTTTTTTGTTTTTGTTTTAAAGGAATTAAAACCAGAAATGGCTGTGATTATGCCCCAAGAACATGTGAACTTCTTGAAACATTACCTGACACCATCAATTGTAAACGAGGACAGGTAAATTTTATCACTTGGAATATTTTTTTCTTTCCCTTCTCCAAAATATGAATACACACATTTTTATATATATATATATATAGTCATCCACATACAGTAGTTTCGCTGTATCACAGCTGATCAGTGCGGCTAGACAAGCAACTACCTCAAGCCAGGATTGAAACTCAACCGCCCAAACGACAGTCAGTGCTTCTAACCATTATGCTATTCGGCTACTGCTATGCGAGTAGTGAATTAACAATGTTTTCATAGCATCCAAATGCCTAATTTGTTTACACAAAGAGCATCGCTTAATATGCCAATGGCAGTTTGTATCTCACTTCCCAACATGCTCAACCCAAGATAGAGAGCATTAGGTTGTGTAAAAATATACTTATGGGAAGTCAAATACAAAGACATGTTTTTGTTTCATTCTGCGGAAGGAAATTATCAGTTATGGAGTAATTTTTAATTCTACCATCTCTTTTATAAGCAAATGTATTTCTATATACATGTACTGTTGCTTAAAGTCATTGGTTGTTATTGTCTATTTGAAATGGTCATACCACTTCCCACCGAATCACTACAGTTTAACTTAATTGTTTCTTTTATTGCCTGTATAAATCACTTCATTCACAAATGTCCGCTCTAGTTTCTCCGACATTATTAGCTTCTAATTAATAACTAGGTTAGTAAGACTGACATTAGCTATTGGGTTCATATTTTCTCTAAGCATCGTTTTATTTTTCTACTCTAAATTTGTCACACTGCTGTCAAACCTTGCTACTTTAAAACTCGACACTCAAAACTTGTTACTCCAAATCTGAAACTCTGCTGTCAAAACTTGCTACTCCAACATGCAAATCCAAACTGACCCAATCTCTAAAAAAAAATTAGCCTTTTTATTCAAAACCGGAAACTTTTCATTTGCATATTACATGACAAAATTGTAAACATATAAAGAGAAGTAGCAGATATATTTTTTCTTTTCTTTTTGCCTGCCAACGAACACTACAGACTGCATAAAAATAGATTTGTACCAATTTTCTCTTAAAGTATTTAATCACAGCAACCTTCACGTGTTCCCTCTTGTAATCCCCAATAAAGAAAAATATTTTGGAAAACCAGTGCCAACAATAGAATCTTTGGATTCATGCAATATGATGATGGTGAAGTATTATGATCCTATTGATCACCGCACATGGTTCACTCAAATGATATATGTACCATATGCTGCGCAAGTGCAAATATTGCAAAACTTTTGATGATCCTTTGTAATTTAGCTGCGTATTAAGTTTAAAACAGATTATATAACAGGGTTCTACATTGCGAAACAGTCGCATTTGCGAGTGATTTTTCAAAATGGCGACTAGAAATAATAAAACGCTTATTTTTTGGTGATTGCATTTCTTTCACTGACAATCTTCCAAAGCTCACTACTGAGTGAAAAATATCTTTTCAACTTTTGTTTTTTAATAAAACGAACAAAGTTAAATCATTTAAACAATAAAAATTTAATAGAACAATCTACTATTTTTTTTTTATCGGAGGCTGTTTAAAAAGAAAAACATCTGAAGAAATTAGAATGTTTATCGCTTCAAGTATCAACATAAAATTTGTTGCATATTTAGAATTACACTTATTTGAAAAAAAAAAAACAGAAAAATCTTTATGATGTACATACTCATCATAGAACGAAGATGTCATATTCTAAAAATCATGCGGGTTTGACTAGTAACTTTTCTACTTGGCTAGTAAATGAAAATATTTAGTTGTCAAAGGTCAACTAAAGATAAATTTGTCCATAGAGCCCTGTATAAGAACTCAAGTCATTTGGAAAATTTTTAGTGGAGAGATCTTTCAAAAAAAAAAAAATATATATATATATATATATAGGTATATTAAGATTATATGTTTGGTTTAGCTATTGTGACTTTCACTGCCAATAAATTTTCAGTCTGAGAAGAGATAATAAAAAAAAGTGTCTTTTATATTTAAAAATAGCATAAATTATTTTGAAGGTCACAATTAAATTACTCCCCATTCTTCATTCTAATAAAGTAGTTAAACTTAAAGATTCCAACCTATTTTTATGCCATAAAGCAAATTAAACCAAACAAACAGAACCTTTTTTTCATATTATTTGAATTCATGCTACTGTGTTATTTTTACAATATTTCGGTCGATATAACCTTCGACTTGCTTCAGGTGTATCTTGTCGAACTAAGGAATGTTTCTGTTGAACTCTGAAATTTATACAGAATTTTGTACGGAACCCTTTATTTACTTCCTGGGGGTAGCATGCTCTTGTTCCATCAGCCATGACTGGATAGAGGTCCTAAGTAATTCGCAAATGTATTTGTCAGTCGCCCACCCTGAGAATTGAACCTTAAATCTTCAGGAGAATATCACTTTTTACAATTGATTTTTCCAAGTATTTTAACCACTGCACCACTTGTGGACAGTTCTAGTATTAATTTTAGGAGCCTTAAACCTATTTTTATTTCTAGTTGTAAATATCACTATTACTAATTATTATTACTATATATATATATATATATATTACTTATTACTGTATATATTATCTATTATTTATAATTAACAGTTCCCATATATTAAATTTTACACTAGGTCTACTTAGTAATTGATTGTCTCCCAGCACATGTGCTGCTCTTTTGAGTTGTCTTATTCTCCACCGTACATCTCTGTCTATAATTTTTACTTTGTGCAATAATGGTAGATGGTTTCCCTTTTCCTTCCAGATATGGTCAGCTATACCTGACTTTTTCAATCTCTGCATGTATTGTATGGCTTTTCCATATTCTTCTAACCATACTTTTAATGGACGACATAGGTCACATTTTTTTTTTTTAATATGTAGTATTAAGTAAATTCGTAATTATCGGCTGGTTGATAACTTTCAGTGTCGATAGGTTACCAATCTTGTAGACAAGCATCAAGCTTTACAACTCTTGTAGAGGATGGAGTCGCACTTTGATGTGTAGTTGGCGATCCCATCCTCTATTGTTAAGTAGGAGATTGAAGAATAAAGTCGCATGGTCTCCTTGCCATGAAATGAAGACATGAAGTATGCCGATATATAATTACAACCAAAGTACATTTATTTACATCTAATTACAAATTAAAGATTGTAACAGTTTTTTTTTTTTTTTTTTTTTTTTTTTTTTTTACACAGTGATCACCACTTATCAAGGCCCGGAAGCCACTCAGGGATAAGGGTTATTGCAAGTACATCACGTTAGTGAGGAGATTTTATGAAGTGTTTAATTAGGGGGGCGGTTCATTAGGAATTTGTTAACATTAGACTTGAAGACATCCAAGTTGTAGTCCGGAGGGAAGCAGGCAGACGGAACAGAGTTCCACAGGCGTGCAGTTCTAAGAAAGAAGCTTTGCTCATGAAATCCGCGTTTTGATTTAGGCACAGATATAGAGTGGGGGAAATTTTTCACAGTGGATTCAGCTAGACGGGTGTTTTTCGTGAAAGTTTGGCGAGGGGGGACCAGGGATTGGAGCTCAGACGAGCACCTGCCATGAAAATAACGATAAAACAAGGATAGGCTCGCAACGTCTCTTCTGTGGGAGAGGGGTTGCAGGGTAGAGAAAAGGGCATCCCCCACTAAACCACGAAGTCTATTTTGTACTCTGTCAAGGCATGATAGGCTGTTTTTGGCAGCTCCTGCCCAGATATGGCAACAGTATTCCATCCTTGGCCGTACTTGGCTTTTATATAGATAGAGAATTGCATCAGTAGTGAGATATCTTCTGGAGCGGTAGAAGGATCCCACCATCTTTCCTGCGACCTTGGCAACAGACTTGATGTACGTGTTCCATTTCAGATCAGGAGTAAAGGTCAAACCCAGAAGCTTGTCAAAACACGGGGCCTCACCCAGCCGACAGCCATCCATCACAATTGATGCCAGCTGGGGATCAGAGCGTTGATGATGTAAGGATAGGAGTTTGGTTTTAGATGCATTAAAGGTAACTAGCCACATCTTCCCCCACTGAACCACGCGCTCGAGATCAGAGGAGAGAGAATCCGAGAGAACTTCGTCATTTACAGCCTTTGATGTGTTGCCGTAGATGGTCGTGTCATCAGCATAGATGTCAACGAATGATTTAAGTATGTGTTTAGGGAGGTCATTGATGTAGATCAGGAAGAGAGTTGGGCCGAGGATTGACCCCTGAGGGACTCCAGCATTTATATTGCAGGCCTCCGATTTTTGTCCATCTACCACTACTCTTATGAGCCTATCGGAGAGAAATGATTTAATGATTGAGAAAACATTTCCAGTTATACCGTAGCTGGAAATCTTGTGAAGTAGACCCTTATGCCATACTTTGTCAAAGGCCTTTGATATGTCAAGAGCAATTGCCCTAGAAAGGAAGCCTTTGTCAAGAGATTCACTAATCCTGTGAGATATAACCGTCAGCACATCTGCGGTAGATCAGTTCATAACGAAAGATGATTAACGAGTAATGTTACTTGCGTGAGTGTTTGGTGAGAGGTCGAACATCAGTTTGGCTGTTTGTTAAAACTGGGAAGTGTTTTCGTCACATCTGCATTTGCTGCGAGGTCCAGCAAAAAAGAGAATGAATGATACAAACTCAAAGTGAAAGTGGCTGTATCGCCCCCTTGTGGCCAAGAATGATATTGCCAGAGTTAAAGGGTGATAATCGTGTTTGTCTTAAGGCCATCCGTTTGTGTTTGTGTGTTCGCTTGTGTGGAGGGTATATACTCTTAGCATTTTTAACTGTTCGCTATATTTTATATGTGGCTATGAGAAATCTTGCTTCACATAGCCATCTGTAAGCATTCATTTGGTTAACTGATTTTAACTTATTATTTCAATGTCCATTTTTCAAAACTTGTCACATGATCTGCTTACACTCCCCCTCCTTGCTTTATTCACTACCACGATACCCAAATTGTAATTCTTTATTTTTATTTAATCTTTTATTTCTTTACAAGTCTCAACATTTTTGTTAACTCTTGCAATAAAATAGTAGGATAAGTCGAATGATTATCCTCATTTTGGTTGCTATTTTCACACTATTTCGGCTGATGTAACCTCTGGCCTTCTTTAGGTTATCTTTTTGAACTCGTGAATCTTTGTGGAACTTGAGGGAACTATATGAAATTTCAAACTAAACAAAACACTCTGTACTTAATCCCAAAAATACAAATTAGCAATCCTCATCTAAAAAAAATTCTGAAAAAAATATTTTCTTTTAAATTAAAAAAAAATATATCTTCTCGTTTTAATATAAAATCTTATTTTTTATTTTTAAACAGGTTAAATTTTCTCTCATGCAACCGGGTACTCATGTTTGGCCTCACTGTGGCCCAACTAACTGCCGAATAAGAGCTCACCTAGGCTTGGTTGTACCTGCAGGTGCGAGAATAAAGGTTGGAAACAATACCAGGTAATAATTATTTTCTTTCATCAATATTTTTTTTTTTCTCATATTTACTTAAGAGTTTCTTTTTTATTTTTCAGATTGGTTGTGTGTTCTAAGTCCTCAACTGTTCTATGTGCGCAAATGTATCATCGGATAGCTGAGGACTTGACAATAACCATTAAGGACTTATATGAGCTTTCAGGTTCAAAAATGATCGGCCTTCAATGGTAAAATTTCGATTGCGTAATCATCTTGTGTGAACTTGCTTAAGACTGGCATGCTTCAGCTGCTATCTGTTGGGATGTGATGCAGACCTCACGAGAAGCTAGCTTTACCCACATAGGATGAATAAAAAAAAAAAAAAATATATATATATATATATATATATATATATATATATATATATATATATATATATATATATATATATATACAGTGGCATTCACCCTAGGTAGTTTGAACCAGCTTCTTTCGAAAGAGGAAGTTTCTAGGGAATATCAAATTCACAAATTATCTCCAATTGTAGGTATATCCCAATCAGGATAGAAGACAGCATCATATTTTTTTCAGCTTTTGCAGGGAAGTGTCTAAGTCCTCTTACATACAACGTCCGGTATTCGCAAATGGTCACCCATCTGATACTGACGAGGCTCAATGTTACTCGACTTACGTGAGCTACGAGAACCAGTGCCTTATACAACCAGACTGAAATTTTTTTATGTGTCTTTCACATTTATGTTGTAAATGTAAATTATGTTGTAAAGAAATAGTTTTACACAACTTTGAACCACTCAACCGCTCTTGAAAATTTTTGTTAGTGATTTCTTTTCTTTTTTTATTTTCAAAGATATAATTTCTTTGTTTAGTTACTAACTCCATGATTACCAAAAAAGAAAAAAAAAGATTCTTTTTTAACAATTTTCATATTTTCACAGCTTAGAAGTGAGAATGCTCATTTTATAATAAATTTAGTTTGAAAAATCTTCAATTGATAAGGGCTAATGTTTTACAAATAATTAATCTTGCAAATACCTCATAGCTTGTTCTCAATGTTAATGCATTGTAAAATGAGCCCTTATGTTATATTTTGAGGTAGCCTTGAAGCAAAATACTTCACCTCCTCCAAGAGGGTGGAAATAGGAAGTAAGATGATGAGATCAAGAGTGACTTTCATGAGAATGTGTAGGTGATGAAACGCTTGGTTGTTGTCAGTGAGTTGATCCCTACATAGTCTTTTACTTCGAAAATATCATCTTATATTCAACACTTCTTATATTCAACATATCTTGATTTTTGCCTGCATGTGTTGTTATCCCGACAGACTAAAGAGAAATCTGGTAGCTGTAATAAAAAGCTATCTGGCCTGCTTCTCACATTGATTATTTGATTAATTAATTCAATCTTAAGGATTTTAGAAAAAAAATTCATGGATCTTAGAGAAAATGAATGATTTCTTCACTATGCTGCAAAATCAAAAGGGAGTGGAGAGATAAACTTATTTTTAAGCTTAATGATTTTATGTTGTACTAGCCTGGGTAGCCGGCGTTGCCCTGGTGTTTAGAGGTGTGTGTTGAGCAAAAAAAAAAAAAAAATTGTTATGGCAGGCAGGCAGGCAGACTCGAACCTGTGATGCAAAAGTGGAAAAGAATGTGAAAAAAAGAATGTGACGTCTTTGCTGTTGCGTCCATCGCTAAACCGGAAATAGCGAAGGTTTAAATTAAAATTTTTAACGGGGTGACGGTGCTGGTCCCACGCCCGACCTTCCCAGAAGGTACATACAGCACCTAGCCTTCCCAAATGGTCACCTATCTGGTACTGGCCAGGCTCAATGTTGCTTAACTTCAGTGATCTGGCGAAAACCGGTGTGTCAATGTGATTGTACCGTACCACAAAGGGAGAAGAGTTGCTTTATTCTGAGCTGGATTCTATCCATCTAATATTTATTTAAGCAGGAAATACATAATGATATCATGTGTCATAGGAAATGTATTTGTTTCATCTATATATCTATAAAAGTGAAAATTATGTGTGTGTGTCTGTGTACATTTCCCTACCAAATAACTCTGTCAATTTTTGGTCTAAAGACTCGAGATTTGACATAAGGAGTATTGAGAGTTGGGAAAATATTTTTTATCGGTTTTCGGACAGAAATTTGACTGTCAAGGGGTCAAAGTTTAACGATTTGACCTTTGAAAACTCTATCAAACTCCTCCGCAAATTTTGAACACTTAAAATTTTAAATGTAGGTTACTTGGATATGGATCAAAGTTTTTAATTTGATTTGAGCCCCCAAAAAATAATGGGTCAAAATTGAGGTCAAAGTTAAAAAAAATATTATCTCTGTGGTCTCTACCAAATTACTCAGACAATTTCTAGTCTAAACATTTGAAATTTTACATAAATGGTATTCAGAGATAGAGCAAGCTTTTTAATCGGTTTGGGTTGAAAATTTGAGCTGTCAAGGGGTCAAAGTTTAAAAGATTTGACCTTTACAGTGTCTAGCAAACTACGCAGCCAATTTTGGATCTAAACATTTGAAATTTATATAACGGGTATTCAGACATGCGGCAAGCAGTTTAATCAGTTTTGGGGCAAAAATCTGACTGCCAAAAGGTCAAAGTTGAAAGAGTTGACCTTTGCAGATTCTACCAAATTTCTCTGCCAATTTTTGGTCTAAAGACTTGAAATTTTAGATGTAGGTAACTTAGACATGAATAAAACTTTGTATTTTGATTTGAGACCAAAATAATAAATGTTAAGGGGTCAAAATTGGGTTCAAAGTTTAAAAAAAAATTGATCTCTGTGGTCTCTACAAATTTACTCAGACAAATTTTGGTCTAAACATTTGAAATCTTACATAAAGTGTATTCACACATAGGGCAAGTTTTGAACAGTACATAGGGCCTTAGCAAAGCTGGGCTGAACTGCTAGTTAAATTTAAAATTATAAAATAATTCTTTGAGGATACTAGCATAGGTGTCCAGCATTGCCCGGGTGTTTGGAGGTGTGTGTTGAGCAAAAAAAAAAAAAAAAAGTGGTAGTAGGAAGGCAGGCTCGAACCTGTACCACGTAGGAGGAAAAGAACTGGAAAAAAACGTGATGTCTTTGCTGTTACGACCACCAGCAAACCGGAAGTGACGTAGGTTTAAATTAAGGCTAGACAATCAAAAAGAGGGGATGACTTTTGAAAATATTAGCAAAAATAGCAACCCGTTCCTGTAGAAAAGTGTCCAGTTGAGGGTAAAGAAATTAATGTTTTTAGCCAATTTTTTGATATTTGTTGTCTGAAGGGTCGAGCTTCAAAATAATATTGATCTTGTGAAAATCTGTCGCCTCTGTCAAAAGTTTTAGGCAGACATTCAAACATACATAAATACATAGGTTTATATATTGATAGCTCAAATTTTCAACCAAAACCGATTAAAAAGCTTGCTCTATCTCTGAATACCCTTTATGTAAAATTTCAAATGTTTAGACCAGAAATTGTCTGAGTAATTTGGTAGAGACCGCAGAGGTAAAATTTCTTTTAACTTTTACCCCTATTATGACCCTTAACATTTATTGTTTTAGGCTCAAATCAAGTTATTAAGTTATATCCATGTCCAAGGAGTTTATATCTAAAATTTCAATTATTTAGACCCAAAATTGTCGGAGGAGTTTGGTAGAGTTCTCAAAGGTAAAATCATTGAAGTTTGACCTCTTAACAGCCAAATTTCTGGCCAAAAATGGATTATAAAGATTTTCCCAAATCTCACTACCGTGTATTATCAAATTTCGAGTCTGTGGACTGAAAATTGACAGAATTATTGCATAGGGAAATGTACACAGACAGACACACAGACACGTTCACTTTTGTAGATCTACTAGCATGGGTTTCCGGGTGTTTGGAAGTGTATGCTGAGCAAAAAAAAAAAAAAAAAAAAAGGTCAATTTTTTTAACTTTGGCCCCTATTATGCCCCCTTAACATTTATTGTTGTCTTGGGCTGAAATCAAGTTATTAAGTTAGATCCATGTCCAAGGAATCTATAACTAAAATTTCAAGTGTTTAGACCGAAAATTGTCGGAGGAGTTTGGTAGAGTTCTCAAAGGTCAAATCGTTGAAGTTTGACCCCTTAACAGCCGAATTTCTAGCCAAAAACCGATCACATAGATTTTCCCAAATCTCAGTACCCTGTATATCAAATTTTGAGTCTGTAGACTTAAAATTGAGAGAGTTATTGTGTAGGGAAATGTACACAGACACACACATCCACAATAAATGTTAAGAGGTCATAATAGGGGTCAAAGTTTAAAAAATTTGACCTCTGCGGACTCTACCAAATTACTCAGACAATTTCTGGTCTAAACATTTGAAATTTTACATAAAGAGTCTTCAGAGATAGGGCAAAGTTTTTAATCGGTTTGAGTCAAAAATTTTTAGTTACCGATATATAAATGTATGTATGCTTGCATGTCTGCCTAAAACTTTTGACAGAGGCAACGGATTTTACCAAGATCAATATCGTTTTGAAGTTCGACCTTTCAGGTGACAAATACCGAAAAAAATTGGCTAAAAACATTAATATCTTCACCTTCAACTGGGTACTTTTCTACAGGCGGGGGCGGGGGGGTCGTTTTTTTCTCCGATATTTGCGCAACATACACATCCAAACACCCAAGCAACGCCGGGCTGAAATGCTAGTTTATATATATAATCAAAAGGAAATGGACAGCCTAAGTGAAACCCTCTACCAAAATAACTATCCAGAGAACATGGCAGCAGCTCCGAGAAATCTGAAAACTCACTACAGTTTGTCTATCAGATGATTCTATTGCTGGCATTGGTTTCCCAGATATATTTCTAGTTAGAATTCCTTCTAGAAAAGCATCAGGTACTTGCAGGAGTGACTACGTGAAGGTTTCCAACGCCCTACGTGAAAGTGTTTTTCCATGGAACAATTTGGATTCATACTTGGCACACCTTGGCTGTCAGTTTATGTGATTAATCACTTATGGTGTTAGTACTAGGGTTGGATCAAATACTGACTTTTAACAATTGAAATACAAATACTTTCGTTTAGGTTACCAGAAATACAAATACTTTTATTCCTAAGTCTAAAAATACAAATACTTTTATTCCTCAATCCCAAAATACAAATAAAAATACAATAACTGATTAAACAAAAACAAGTATAAGTACTTTTTTTTTCAAAGTAATAAAGAAATCTGAAAATATGCAACAAAAAAAAGAAGAAAAAGAAAAGAAATATTTCCTTCCAAATTTGACATCTACATCATGTCCTCATTGCATTTTATTATCATTAGAGCTCTGAAAGTTTCCTTCTCTCTCTCTCTCTCTCATACAAATACAAAATACTATTTTCCTGGATGCCGTAATACAAATACAAATTACTTTTTATTGTGATGTTAAAATACAATTACATTAAAATTGTATTTAAATACAATTGAAATACAAATACAATTGTATTTGATCCAACCCTAGTTAGTACAATATTCGTGAGTGACTCAGCTCTCTGAAAACAACTGAGCCAATGTAACTATAAAAATGTTATGACTAAGAACTATGTATGCAATTCCACGTAAGTGTGAAAAAATATACAAAAGTTAAAACATGCCGCCCTCTAAAACATTTAGAAAATGATCAAATCACAAAGTTGATTGATTCTTTATTGAAATAGTGGCATTATTCAATGAGATGTGAAACAACTAATTACCAAGAGAGGGAATGGCTTTCTTAGAAAGAAAAATAATAAGTAAAATTAAAGTAGCCAAGCGTTAACTTTCAATACATCCTCTGCAAAATATTGACCTACTTCCTCGAATAGAAAATTTGGAAAGAAGAAAGTTTCATTTTCACTTTAAAATAAATGAAATTTTGTAGGAATATTTATCTACCACAATGCAGATTCTGTTAATGGCGAAGGGCTCATGTTTATCCTTTTTTCGTATAAAGAAGCCCCAGGGGAGAGTATCTTTACCGAGATGTTTTGATATATTTTTAACTTTATTTTTAACTAATGAACATTTTTTTTGAACTGCATGAATCACCAAATTTATAATTTTAAATTTAGTAGACCATTGATAAGAATTAAACAGAAACGAAAAAGATAAGAATTAAGGAGAAACGAAAAAAGATAAGAATTAAGGAGAAACAAAAAAAAAGATAAATAAATATAATAATCTGGACACTTATTTTATCAAATTTTGAAATGCACTCATTAAAAGTAGAAACGATATAGTGTAATCTCTGCTTATATATAAAAGACACTTTGTCTGTGTGTGAGTTGGTTCCCAATGGACTCCGAAACAGTTGGGCTTCTTTTTTTTTTAAATTTCACACAAATGTACTTCGTTGTTCTTAGGTTTTTTATTAGATTGTCCTCCAATAAGTATGGAAAATCAAAAAAAGAAAGAACAGTCCGATTTTGTACCAAAGTTAATACTCTTATACAACCTAACATCACAAATCGATTTGAGAAGTTTTATCACTCCGCAAGCAGAAGAGTCCCTCACATAAAATCAACAGTAGGTTTTTTGATAAGACAGGGCTGTGTTCGAAATGAATGTTTTTGTTTAAAGCATAAGTGAATTATGATACTTGACATTTGCATTTTAAACTTTAATTCAAGCCATTATATAAAAACTAGCCTGGATGTCCGGTGTTGTCTGGGTGTTTTGAGGTGTGTGTTGAGCAAAAAAAAAAGTGGTAGTAAGTAGGCAGGTAAGCTCGAACCCATACCGCGAAGGAGAAAAAGAATGTGAAAAAAAAGGTGACGTCTTTGCCGTTGTGTCTATCACCAAACCGGAAGTGGGGAAGATTTAAATTAAGGCTAGTCAATTGAAAAGGGGTGATGACTTTCAGAAATATCGGCGAAAAAAGCGACCCCTCCTTGTAGAAAAGTGCCTAGTTGAGGGTAAAAGAATTAATGTTTTTAGCTAGTTTTGACCGATCTCATGAAAATCTGTCGCCTCTGTCGAAAGTTTTAGGCAGACATACATACATGCATACATACAAACATACATTTAAACAGACAGGTGAGATTTATATTGTAGATGATTTTATAAAATCAAAAGTAAGTTATCCACAGTGCAATGTTGACTACAATGTATTGTGGACTAAGTCGCTGTGGGAAGACATGAATCTTCCTCCCGGTGCACCACGATGGGTTCCTAACTAGAGCAGGCAATCAATCAGTGTGTTTGAAAAATGGATGATTTCACTGATTTCAATGACAATGAAAGTATCGAAAGTGTAATATATTCGTTGATCCTCCTTCAATCCTGGGCAACTTCAGATCTCCTTTCTAGTTATTCAAATTAAAACAAAAGTGAAAATTTGAAATTCAGGGAAGTGTTACACATTTTTAAGCAGAATTTTCCGGAAAGAAATAAAGTAAAAAAAAAAATAAACATTTAATGAATTTCTAAAATGTTCAGAATTTTATCAAAATTAATTTCATCCCGTTTGGCATCTTCGTTCATTATTATATGGGATTTTGACAGTTAAATTTAGTTCTTACAATATGTTTGTTTAT
The DNA here is from genome assembly GCF_053919585.1 of Euprymna scolopes. Classification (NCBI taxonomy): domain Eukaryota; kingdom Metazoa; phylum Mollusca; class Cephalopoda; order Sepiida; family Sepiolidae; genus Euprymna; species Euprymna scolopes. The sequence continues at coordinate 81,086,764 of NC_136496.1, forward strand.
GAAATTTTTAATGGAACGAAATTCTTATAAAATTATCACTAATGTTGTGGCTTATGTTTTAAAATTATTGGATGTAAAGAGCTGACAAAACTTTAATAAAAAATAGTTTAAATGACTTTCTATTCAATAGTTTAAATACTTCTAAACTCCTTTCAAATTACGAAAAGTCACAATAATTCATTCTTTTTTTATTACCTATTAACAAGATTTTAAAATAGCTGAAGTGTTTACTAAGAAACTAAAATGCGTTATGGTGGATTTAAATTCAAACTTATTTAAACCACAATTTTTCAAAATCTTTTTCTTCAATCACAATTTAGTTTCTTACCAGCAGAGCTACTCAGCATCACTTGAGAATCGAATTTTTATTACAAAAAATAAATAAAATGAAACAATCTGCTTGATATATTGTAATTTAAAATTTTTAAGACAAAATAAAAGTAAAAATAATTATGTCCTGTGCCGGGTTTGAACTTACAAAATCTGTTTCTAAGTATAGCGAAGGCAGCAGAGATGAAATTATGATGTTATCTATTATATAAATTTCACCTGTCTGTTTAAATGTATGTATGTATGTATGTATGTATGTATGTATGTATGCCTAAAACTTTCAACAGAGGAGATGGATTTTCACGAGATCGGTATCGTTGTGAAGGTCAACCCTTCAGACAACAAATATCGAAAAATTGGTTAAAATCATTAATTCTTTTACACTCCACTGGGCACTTTTCTACAGAGAGGAGTCGCTCTTTTCACCGATATTTTTGAGTCATCCCTTCTTTTTGATTGACTAGCCTTAATTTAAACCTTTGCCACTTCCGGTTTGGTGATGGACACAACAGCAAAGACGTCACGTTTTTTTTTTCACATTCTTTTCCCTCCTTCGCGGTATGGGTTTGAGCCTGCTTGCCTATTACCACTTTCTTTTTTGCTCAACACACACCTCCAAACACCCGGACAACGCCGGGTGCTAGTTACATTTATGAACTAAGTATAGCAAAAGCAGCAGATATGAAATTATGATGTTATTACATACATAAACCAGACTGTCATTTTTTTTGTCATTTCTTCTCTCTTTCCCTATCTTTCAGTCAACCAAAGGCAATAAAAGAAACAAGAGAAAGAAAGCAAAAAAAGACAAATTAAAACTACCTTTCCCTCTTTTTTCACCAGTGAATATCATATAAATTATGTCTACAATTGATAAAGATACAACTTTATTATAACAGATGAGTCATAGGTTTTTTTATCACAATGGGCACTTGTATCAGTTTCATGTGAATATTGTTTTGTTTTTTTACTTTTTTTGTGATGACTCAAATAATACCGCTTCACTCCAAATAATTTTTTCAGTTTTTCTGAGAAGTAATAAAAGAAAAATCGTTAAAAGATATTTAGTTACATCTCACTGAAGAAAGCAATAATAAACCTTGCCTTTTTATGTGTTATTTCACTGAACCGTGTCAAAGAATAGAAAAGAAAGGAAATCCTATAACACTATAACTACTATCACTTCTACCATAAGTCAAGATGAACTAAAGTTCAATAGTGACCCCCCCCCCAAAAAGAAATTTAAAATGTAATGAACAAATATGTTGCTTCCCGACTCCTTACGTAGGTTACCTGCTTTAAATCTGGCCCCTATCACAGTAGCCCCTAATGTTTCAATGGCAATATTGAGATGAACAACCCTCCCCCCCAAAAAAAAAGAATAAAGTGTGGAAGTTTTACAAAAAGCTTTAAAGAAACAATGATTATGAAATCAGTAGTACACCTGAAAATATCCTGTACCTCTACAAGTCACCATTCGTCCATTGTTGTCACATTTAGGTTGGTGCATCTGCTACTAGTCTGTCTCTCGCTCCTGGACAGGGTTCAAAAGAGAGTCACTGACCTGATAGGTCTTGAAATGTCATCTAAGTTTCAACCTCTGTCCCATCGACGAAATGTTGCATCCCTCTGCCTATTCTACAAATAATTTAATGGTGGATGCTCTGATGAACTACAAGCCTTTGTACCCCCTTTACATAAAACTTGACAAGCAGCAAAATCCCACCCCTACACAGTAGAGATCCCTAGATGTAAGAAAGACTTCTACTCCAATAGTTTCTTCCCCAGAACTGCTAGACTTTGGAACTCTCTTCATGGTTCCTATTTTCTCAACTGTACTGACATGCAGAAGTTCAAGTATAATGTGAACAGACATCTTGCTGCCCAACTCCCTTCATAGTATCCCTGCAACACGTCCTCAATAGTAGCCTCTTACATCAAAGTGGCACTGTGCCCTGTTTGGGATGAAAATGGAATCATAATAAAAAAAAAAGTGAGAATGTGTGTGTGTGTATGAGGACACTTCTCAACCTATATACTCAATGAATTTGAAATCTACAGGCTTAAAATTTGGTATTAAGACGTGTGGAAAATTTTTAAATTCGTTTTCATCTGGAAAAAAGGGCTGCTAATGGGTCAAAAGTTAAAAAATTGGTACTGTTTCATGACTGTGCATTAGACCTCTTCAAAATTGACCTTTTTCTTCAAAAATATGGAAACTGCTATTATTCCCATTCTTCAAGGTCTAAATTAGCTAAATATACCAGTTATTGTGATCTTGAACCTTGGCTATGCCTGCCTCAAGAGCCATGTAATTTTATTGTTGACGTTTTTCAAAAACGCTGCAAAATATGGGATATTATGTCCTTATTTTCATTGTAGCTTTCCAGAGGTTGATGCTATAGCATTGAAAGTGGTACCAAATTAAAGCTAATAAAATTTTCTTGCATATGGTAGTAAACACATGAACACCTGTGTAAATTTTAACTAATACACAAATTGTTCACATTATGTTAAAAATAAGTAGGTTTGAAAACATCTTTTAAACATTGTGTCAAGTTGGACTGATGGTTATCGTACTTGACTCACTGTCTTTAGGTTTTGGTTTTGATCTCAGCTCTAGTATTTTTTTTTGATTTTTTTACTTAGGATTGAACTGTTTAGAAAAAACAATACTCGCATTCATATGTCTCAATTTCTTTCCATATTTTTACTTAATTTTTTTTTAAAGGAATTTGACATTACATTTAATACTGGCCAATACTGGGTACATCTTCTAGTTGTTTAAAATATTGTAAACTTTTTATTTATATATAAAAAAAAAGAAAAGTGAAAAATTAAAGTTCTCCAAAATGTTGGTACATTAGAAAATAATGAAACAAATTGTTATTTTTCGGAGAATGTAATAAAAAAAAAAAAAAAAAAAGAAAAAAAGAAATTAAAAAAAAGAAAAGGTTAATGAATATTGCTTAAATTACATCGAATAGGATGTAATGAAGCTCTTTTTTTCTTATTTTCCTGTTCAACTGAAACCGGTGTTGGTAGACAAAGAAACTGGCTTTGAAAGGAGAAAGAAAAACTATACTTGTCTACATTGGTGATCTTTAAACCGACGCATTTCAAGTGAAAACATTGTTATATACCTATGTGTCATGGCGAAATTAGTATAAATTCTAAAAATTATGAAAAATTGTGAACCTGGGTTTAGAATCTTTAGATTAAACTGTTACAGAAAGGCGACTTAATTGAAAACTATAAATTATTGGGATTTCTGAATTTTTAATATTCTCATTGCACTCAGAATTTATTGAAGAAAAACTAAATCTACCACAAGACTAGATTTGTTTTATTTCTAATCTATATAATTAAAACAGATGTATGTATGTATGTATGTATGTATGTCTGTAAATATTTAACCAATAAACTCTTAACCTACTGGTCACATGACACTTCAATTAACAGGAAATAATAATAATACACCAAATGAATAACACATCCTGAAATGTTGGCAAGTTGAAATGCAAAATGTTCATTTCTATTACTTTTGCGCATGTGCAAATTCAGTTATCAGCTTAAAGTGTTTTAATTTTAAATCTCTTAGCTCTGTTGATAACGTAAACAGCAAGGAACGCAGCTGGAGCACTAAATATTTTGGTTTTAATAGCAATACCACCATTTTTCCTTTAGATCGAATAAACTCAAATCAAGCATTATTGAAAAAAAGAAATATAAAATCGGTTAATTAGAACTGGAGTTATGACCATTCAAAGTATCAAAAAATGTGTAGTTCACTGGACATTTTGCCTTAAGTCAGTCCTATTCAAATCCATATAAGCTTATGACTGAAAATGGTAAGAAATTTGCACAATTTACAGACTAACCCATTTTTAAAAAGCTGTATCTTCAAATCTTTTCAAGATATTATGATGAAATTTTGAATATATTATCATGATACCATAATGGTTCAGCTGGTTTTATCTATCTGGTAACTTATGAACTAATTAGCATATTTCAGTTTCATTTCAACGGTTTTAAGTAGGAACATCATAAAAAACAGCTAAGAAAAATGGTAGTTAAGGCTTTATCATCATAGGAAGTATTATTCTGATGGACATTATCATTTGGCATTATAATATCATAAAAAATCCAAGATGGCAACCGGGAAATTCAAAATGGCCACCACGACACGATTCAAAAAAATTATTAACAAAATATGGCTTGTAGCATATCAAATTAAAGGAAATTTTGTACATATCAGAATTGTCTTTTCAAGTACATTAAATTAATTAGCATAATTAAGCTTCATTTTGACGGTTTTAAATAGAAGCATCATAAAAAAAAAAAACAGTTAAAAAATGGGAGCTAAGGCTTTATCATAATGCAAAATATTATTCTAATGGACATTATCACTTGGCATCATTACATCTTGAAAAATCCAAGATGGCAACCAGAAAATCCAAGATGGTTACCACAACACGATTCAAAGAAATTATTAACAAAATATGGCTTGTAGTATATCAAATGAAAGAAAATTGTGTACAGATTACAATTATTATGTTTTCAAGTACATTAAACTAATTAGGATAATTAAATTTCATTTTAACGGCATCAAGTTGCCGTGACAATTATCGGGTGGGTTTCTACCACTATTTTGTATAATTTTTTATTTTTAAGTTATTGTTGAGACTACAAGAGACACCACAGCCGTTTTTTCTTGTTCTCATGTAACGCTCGAGATTACTTGTTTTTTGAAAAATATAAACATTTACAACATCAAAAATTTGAGGTAGGTAGAGGAGTGACTTGCCTTTGGTAACATTTATTTGTTATATATTTGGTCATATATTTGGTCATTGTCGGTCATTCTTTTTCAAAGAATTTATTTTTTTAAATATTCTTTTCCTTTCTGTAATTAAAAATTTATGTTTTCTAAATAATAGCAAAAATTTAAAAAAATGAATACTTTATATTCGTAAGTTAGTTGACAAAAAAATCTCATTATATGCGTTTGTCACTATTTCTATTATTGTGCGCATAAAGTTTTTATCCAATTCTTTTCAAATTTTAGGACAAAAAAAGTTAATATATTCGCTATTAAATAGCGTTTGAACACAATTTCTATCTTTACTTAACTTTGTACTACAAAGCGTCAACTTTGTGATATTTTAATTTTTGACTAAAAAGACATACGTGTTGCGTTCAAATTCTGTAGCAAAGACAATTCTTTTCCCTGATTGGCTGAAAACAACTAGAAACATTGTCGACAGGTACAACTTCCACTATGAGTATTTATGTGAACACACCCCGACTGCTTTTACAAAAAGTGGTCTGCCACCAGCGGGCATGCTATGCTGTTATGTTTTGGCTGATTTAAATAGCGATTTCTTTGAATATACAAATCGCAACAAAAATATTAAAATACCATTTTAAAGTAAATTTTATTGTAAATCCAGTTATATAAGTTTCATTTTGATAGATGTAGGAGAAATGTACTTATTACTGATTTAAAAACTATGAGTGTAAAATTAAGTAGCATTGTGTGTCATGTCCAGCACTGAATGTTATGGTGTCTGGTATTGCTAGTTTTAATTCTACCTGATGACACCCAAGTCATTGTTTTTTTTTTTAACTTTTAAAATCATACTAGGTATAATATAATGTTCAATAGAGAATTGTAATAAATGATAAAAATCTGTAATAATAGATACAAAATCTGCATATTTGCAAAATCTGTGATAATAAATACGAAACCTAAGCATATTTTATGACTAGGCAAGCACTCTCTTTCTCTCTCTCTCTCCCTCTCTCCCTAGTACAGTAATATGGTTACGGGGAAAAAAAATTGCCTAATGAGAAATTGCTCTAAATTCAATCATTTCAAGAAAAACTTGGATGAATTAAAAAGTAATGTTTTTTTTAAAAAAAAAAAAAAAAGAATTTATAGGGACATTTTTGGGTGTAAATATGGTGAATTTAATCTGTAGATTCATTGATACTCAGGAAGATATTTTTTTTTTTTTAATTCGACATGAAATTGAGCTAAGAGGTACCCAAAAAAGTTTAATGACTAAATGTATAACTCTATTAGAATAAAATGTTTTGATGTTAGATATTTTATTTTTCTAAAAAAAAAAAAGAATTAATGACTAAGCTGATCAGATCCTTACCATCTATTGTTTTTATTCGTTATTCCTATTTTTTCAATCAACCTTGAGTAATTTTGTTGTATTTATATTTGATATATTTTAAAATCTGGCCTACAAAAAATGGCAGAGTAGCTCCTGTCGGTATTCCCTGGTAGGAGCGCCTCGAGTGATTAACATTAACCAAACCTCTTCTCAAAAGGAGAAGGTAAAGCCTGAAAGGGAACCTCTTAGTTGAGATGAGATTTTTCAAAAGGTCTAATGACTAAATGAATAACTCAAAAAAGTGTTTTGTTATTAGATGTGTTATTTTTCTAAAAAAATTATATTAATGGCTATTTTTTTTTTTTTTTTAATTATTTTTCAGAGAATGGAAAGAAGGAAAGTTCATTGTATTTGATGATTCCTTTGAGCACGAAGTTTGGCATCAAGGCAATAAAGCGCGCATTGTTCTTATTGTGGATTTATGGCATCCGGAATTGACTGCTGCAGAAAAAGCGACTTTGTCACCAATTTGATTTAGTAGCATTCTTTTAGTCTAAAGGACTTTTAACTAATTTTTCTATGACAAATTCTGTTTTTCTTTTTTTCCCCCTCCAATTTTTTTAATATTCTTGATCATAAGAAACATTTCTGCCCCTGAAGATTACAATGACGTCTCCGTTCATCTTTACCAAGTCTTTTAATTATTTTTTTTTCTCATATTTTATACCCATACATATATATATTTTTTTTTTTATATTTTTCAATTTTTCATATTTTTGTCTGTTAAATAATTTTTATTTTTTTTTATTCATCAACCTCTTCTCTCTCCACACACACACACACTTACTGTATTGTTTCAGCCATAAATTGATCTTAGGCCATAGTTGTCAGGGTATTCTTAGAGTTGGATGAAAAAACTTTGTTTAGGCTTGTTCGTAAGTCAACCTATATTTTTGATATGAAATTAAGTTTGTTGTTTTTGTTTTTAAAACTAATTTCTGATGATTGAGAACAAAATTGTATACTTATAATAAGCAAACTCTAGTCCTGCCTTCCACATCACCACAGTGTTGCATCCCTGTGCTTGTTTCACTAGTAGGTCGGCAGAACGTGCTCCGACGAACTTAATGCATGTGTACTCCCTCAATAAAAAAGACCTCTGACCATCTCAACTGGCAGCAAACTCTCACCCCTTCACTGTAGAGGTCCCTAGACATCGGAAAACTTCTTTCCTCAAATCACTTGCCTTTGGAATTCTCTCCCTGCTCCCTATTTTTCTAACTGTACCAACATGCAGAAATTTAAATGTAATGTAAACAAACATTTTGCTGCACAACTCCCTATTTAGACTGCCCCTCCCCCTTATAAATCTGCTCCATAGCTACATTAACCTCTTGCATCTCAGTGGTAGCATGCCTTTTTTTTTCAAATAAATAAAAGTAAAAAAAATAAAAATAAATATAAAAATAATAGTCTGTATTACTTGAATTCATTGGACTACGGTTCTCATCTTGAGTGTGATTTTCACAATGTTTCGGTCGATGTAACCTCCAACCTTGTCAAATTCGGGAATTTCGAACAGAACCTTTTATTTATCTCACGGGGATAGCATGCTCTTATTCTGTTATCCATAACTGGATAGAGGTTCTAAGCAATTTGAAATTGTATGTAGTCCGGTGAATCCAAATAATACGAATAACCAATCCTCATCTAAAAAATTCGGAATTTTTGATTTTAAAACAATGTTTTACAATTAAACCCGCTCTTTTTATTCTGTTAAATTACGTTAGACCAATGAGAAAAGAATGGATGGATAAACGAAATTTCTGTTGATCAATCCGTGATCTGCTTTTATTAAAATATGTTAACAACATTTAAGTACGTGAATGAACGTGTTCATGAAGTGAAGTGAAGGTGTTGAAAGAAGTGTGAGAAACGCTTTTGATGTTTACATGTCATCAGACTGAAAACTTTCCGTCCTGTGCTTTCACACATTTACCAAAACAATGTTTCTCTGATGCAATCAAAGATAAACGCTGTATTGGGACTAATCAATAGAATTCGTGATGATTAGATAACGCTGTGTCAGATTGTGTTTATTGATAATTATTTGTGCAAATGTAGACTTCGCTATAGAAATAAATTGGATGCACCAATTCAAAATGGTGGCTAATTTACGATGAATTTTTTTATGAATGCGTCCATAATTTGAAGCTGGTTTTCAAACTGATTTCTAAGGTTGTTTTACATAGAATTATGGCCGAAACAATACTTTTAAATGATAAGTTTTGAACCAATAAAATGTTGGGGCTAATACAGTATGAGGCACATCTCATTCCAAATAATAATTCTTTGAAAATTTATGTATCAGACAAAAAGTAAATATAAGTTTTATTGTAGTTTGCTGATCAGCAGAAATCCCATAAAGCAGGGGAAGATAAGTCAGACTGTCATTTAACCAAGTAATAATGAATATCGGATCAGCAAAATACAAAAAATAATTTTTATTTTTAATTAAAATTCTACTGAATAATTATTTTTAATTAAAATTCTACTGAATAATTATTATTTTTAATTAAAATTCTACTGAATAATTTTTATTTTTAATTAAAATTCTACTGAATAATTTTTATTTTTAATTAAAATTCTACTGAATAATTTTTATTTTTAATTAAAATTCTACTGAATAATTTTTATTTTTAATTAAAATTCTACTGAATAATTTTTCTAAATGTTTGATAAGGAAACTCATTTTTTTCATGATACATAAGTATATCAAAATTTTTTTTACTTTGAATGCGATTTTCATCCATGTATCATACTGTATAATCTCCAGAGTATGCTTTGTGCAAACAAAAATTATAAATCTTAATAATAAGGAGAAGAAGAAAAACATTGAAATGGACACAAATCAAAACCGAATTGTCTCTTTATTATTTTGATGGGTACTTTTGTTGTTTTGTTTTTTTTGAACCATGACATTTTTTTAAAACATATATATCAGGTATAAAACTTTTTCTTTATACCAAATATTATTTGGTTACATGTTAGCAGACACGTTTCGGTCAAAGCTGAAATCACCTAGACCTCCCCAGTTCTCTGTCTTAAATGGAAATGTGAAAGTCGAAATTTCGATCTCGTATAGCCAAAAATGCTTGTATAAATAAAAAGTTCCATACCAAATAAACAGCTCTATTTATAATCGAGCAATTTTATAAAAACACAGTAAGTATTCTGTTGAAATAAACTAATCTAGATTGTGTTTTATATAATCACATCTCTATACACACATACACAAATAATATATATATATATATATATATATATATATATATAATGTGTGTCACTCTCAATTCATATGCATCTGTTATTTGTTAACTGTTCCCTCCACCATATTTGAATTACATGTTTCATTTATGACGTCATTAGAAAAAAATTTTTTTGTTTTATTTTTTTTCTTATTTTTGATATAAAATAAAATTTTGCCTACTAATTTTTGTTTGCCAGATGTTAATAGTGAAACAATCGTTGAACAGGGTAATTATTTTTTCTTGTCTCTCTTTATAATCATGTGATTTTGTGGTCTCATTATCTTTAATAATATTTGCAAAAATGTGAGTGCTTGCTTGTCCGTCAACATATAAATATCCTGTTGTTAATTATAGATCTGCGAGCAAAGCTTAAAGCAAATTTGGAATCAGATGATTTCGTCTATCACAGTTCTGAGTTTTTGGAAACAAGGGATAATAGTATAATTTGGATTAATCAGACTAATGTTCTCATCTTGAGTGTTATTTGCACAACGTTTTGGTCAATGTAACCTTTTGACCTTCAGGCCTATAAGTCACCATTTCCGAGGTTTCGTACTTAGGTTAAATTTAAAATAAATATACAAAAAATTATAAAGTCAAGAAAAAATATCAAGCAAAACACTGGGGAGACGGAAATATTCTTTCTGAATTATTTGTAAAAGTTTTATTAGATTACTAGCATGGGTGCCCGGCATTGCCCGGGTGTTTGGAGGTGTAAGTTGAACAAAAAAATAGATAGTAGTAGGCAGCCAGGCTCGAACCTGTACCGCGAAGGAGGAAAATAATGTGGGAAAAAAATAAAACGTGACATCTTTGCTGTTGCGCCCATCGCCAAACCGAAAGTGGCGTAGGTTTAAATTAAGGCTAATCAAGAAAAAGGGGATGATTTTCAAAAATATCGGTGAAAAAAGCGTCCCCCCTCCCTGTAAAAAGTGCCCAGTTGGGGGTGAAGGAATTAATGTTTTTAGCCAATTTTTTACATTTGTCGTCTGAAGAGTTGAGCTTCGACACCGATCTCGTGAAAATCTGTCGCCTCTGTTGAAAGTTTTAGGCAGACATACATACATAAACAGACAGGTGAGATTTATATTATAGATTAACTAATTGTAAGTTTTTAGAACCCTAAAATTTATTAAACTAATCGTTAAATAATGTGTTATCCATGTTGTCTATTTTAAAATTTTAATAAGATGTTTTTATTTTCCAAATATTTTTTTAATGTTATTATATCGCATCTGATATGAGACAAAAAAAAATGGAAAGAAAAATAGAAAAGAAAAAAGGAAGGGATGAAAACAGAAAAGAAAAAAATATTTTAATCTAGTTTTAAATGATTAAAAATCTGTTTTCTTTATAAGTTAAAAAGTTATTTTGGTAATTCAGAGCATATACAAAAATGAAACGCATCATTTGAAACAAGCTCTGGCGTGGACAAAGTTGCTGAGACAAATAATGTATAATAATAAGAGTTCAGTCATTCTGTTTAATGGCATATCACCCTTTTCTATCCATCTAAGATTGGGAACTATTTTTCTAAAAAAAACAAAAACTTTCTTTCCTCAGCAACCGACAAGGCTAACATGCTTGCCAGTCGGTTTGCTTCAAACTTCACACTGGACCTTTCCAACCACCCCCTACCTGACTTTCCTATGCGGACAGACGCCACGCTAGACGATCTGAAAACCACCCCTGCTCAGGTGCATGCTATCATAAAAAACCTTGACACTTCAAAAGCATGTGGACTCGATTTTATCCCAGCTGTGCTATTAAAAAAGTGCTCAGCCGAAGTAGCTCCAGTTCTCTCCAAACTCTACAACAAATGCCTTAATGAAGCTTGCTTTCCGGGCTGTTGGAAAACTGCTTCTGTTGTACCAGTATTCAAGAATTCTGGCGAAAGAACTGACCCAGCAAATTTTCGCCCCATTAGCCTCCTCCCACTTTTTGCCAAAATATTTGAGACCTTAATTAACCATGCTCTAGTCCATCACCTTACAGATGCTAAACTTCTGACTGACAAACAATATGGATTTAGACAAGCCCGTTCCACAGCAGACATCCTAACTGTGATCTCTGAATGTATATACCATTCACTGGACAAAGTGGGGGAGGGCAGAGCGGTAGCTCTAGATATATCTAAGGCTTTTGACAGGGTATGGCATGAGCGTCTCCTCAGGAAAATTAGATCATACGGTATCACTGGTAGAATACTTAACATAATTAAATCCTTCTTAGATAAGAGAAAAATCCAGGTTGTCTTCGACAGTCGTACATCTAAACAATATGATATAAATGCGGGGTTGCCCCAGGGTTCTATCCTTGGACCTCTATTGTTCCTGATATTCATAAATGACCTCCCCGACAAAATTGCCTCTGAGATGGGTATATATGCTGATGACACTACACTCTATGGCAGGCACGACAGGAAGACGAATGAACACATTTCTAAAGAAATGGCAGAAACACTAGAGGAAGACCTCCAATCTGTAGTGGAATGGGGACAAAAATGGTTGGTCGCGTTCAATGCTGCCAAGACTAAACTAGTTTCATTCAATAATTACAAGGAACCCTCTCTACCACCCATAGCAATGGCCAACGACTCTTTAGTTGAGAGTACATCTTTCAAACTCCTTGGCCTAACATTCACAGGAAACATGAGTTGGAACAATTACATTGAAGGCATTGCCAGGGCTGCTGCAAGAAAGGTGAGCTCTCTCTACCGTGCTAGAAAACTACTAACACCCGAAAGTATCCTGTACCTCTATAAGGCCACCATTCGCTCATGTATGGAGTATTGCTGTCACATCTGGGCTGGTGCATCTGCTACTAGTCTCTCACTCCTTGACAAGGTTCAAAAGAGAGTCGCAAACCTGATAGACCCTGAACTGGCATCTAAGCTTCAGCCTCTGTCCCATCGACGAAATGTTGCATCCCTCTACCTTTTCTTCAAGTATTTTAGTGGTGAATGCTTTGACGAACTGCAATCACTTGTGCCCCCACAACGTGAGCACCCTCGACAAACCCGACAGACTGCTAAATCCCACCCCCACACTGTAGAGATCCCTAGATGTAAAAGATCTTTTTACTCCAATAGTTTCTTCCCCAGAACCGCTAGACTCTGGAATTCCATTCCAGGTCCCTGCTTCCCCAACAGCACTGACGTGCAGAAGTTCAAGTGTAACGCGAACCGACATCTTGCTGCCCAAATCCCTACATAGTACCCCAGTAGTTGTTGCCCCTGATAGTAGCCCCTTACACCAAAGTGGCAATTTGCCTTGTTTGGGGTGAAAATGTAATAAAAAAAAAAATTAAAAAAAAAAAATTGTTATAATAATAGTTGTCATACTATTTCAGTGGAATGAGAGTATTCATACCTTACCTACCTAATACAAGGTGAAACGATAAATTTGTCACCCTAAAGAAAACAACACTACAGCTTTATTTTAAAACTTTTATTGAAAAAATCAATTCAAATTACTTGACTATGTAGTAGAACTGACATCTATTCAATGTAGCCGCCTTCAGCTTCAATCACTACCTCAATACGGGTCCAGAACTGGGAGCATGCTTTTTCCATAAGCACTGGTAGAAGCTTGGCGGATGGCGGCGATTGGGCTTGCTTTGGTGTTGTAGGAAGTCATGTTGGTGATGTTCTTGATGTATGACTAAACGAAGTAGTCCAGCGGATTCAGGTCAAGGGAGGGGAGGGGTGGCAGTAAGAGAAGGGTACAAAATCATAGCATTCCTTCTGAAGCCAAGCCTGGGTCTCTTTGGACATGGGCTGGTGCTGAGTCCTGCTGCCACACCCAAGGTCTACCAGTGGCCACCTGATTGCACCAGGGGATCATCACAATCTTCAGCACATCCAGGTACACTTCAGTGTCGACTTTCAACCCAACTTCGAAGATGTGAGGTGGCATAATGTGACCCTCACTTGAACCCACACCAGAGACCATAATCATGGTCAAAAGCTTCATTGACCTGTGCCCTCAAGCATTGAACCGTCCGGATTTTCTTTTTGAGGGTGCTGGCAATGGTCCTGTTGTCATAACTTAGATTGGTAGATAGCATGAATTTTACATCGGCACATCTCCGATCTTGTTTGTTGAACATTGTGTCACTTTCAGATATGATAGAAGGCTCATATCACTCTTGGGATTTGTACTAGTAGATGGTCTGCACCAATAAAAGAAAACTGGTTTTCAGCAAACGGAAATGGAATCATGCCATCTTTTCTAGGGCGACAATTATATCGTTCCACCCTGTATTATGCTTGACATATTTGATTCCCAGTCAATGCTAAGTATCAAATATGCTAGTTTGTCTATGACTTAGAAAAGTCGTCAGTGTACGAGAGATTTCTTACAACTAAAAACTTGGATGTGAAATTAAATCAGTAAGGTCGATAAAATAATTTCTTAAACTTTTATTTTGCTTTGATAGTAAACCTCCATTTTCTTTATCTTTTAAAAAATCCAAGTTTCTTTCTAGATCTGGTGATACTACTTTTCCAAAAAAAAAAAAAATAAATAAAAGAATTGTTTTCTTTTGATATGAAATAAGAAAGATCTAGATGAGGGGAAGTGTAGAGATATTATGGTCTTGAAAGAAATGGTGCAACTTGTTCTTATAAAAATAAATCCTCTGAAGCTTTTCTTTATTCCAGCTGATCTTGGAACTGTGTGTTCTATGTCAAAAATGAAAATTCATGTTTCTTTATTTCCATTATGTGACCTTGCTGTTGCAATGGCATTTACGCTGATTGGTTTGAGCTGGCGTCTTTCTTGGCCTTCAGTACATTATGAAACCAACCAGCCCATGCACGGTGATCCTGAGTAAAATCACACGAGGTTGTTAACCAATCACGATCCCACTGTTGAAGGTTGACCACCTGAACAAAAATGTAGCAAGTATTACATTGGGAATTAATTTTTCGTCTGAGTGACAAGCTGCACACCGAAACCACCAAAGACGTTGCAATAAAACAAATGGCAGGGACTTAAGGTGATCTTGATTCTTCAAACTCTTCAAGTTTGTGGCAAATTTTTGGTAAACAATTTTTTTTGTCTGATTTTGTTAGACATCTCGAGTTCAGCTGTAGATATGTCTTGTTTTGGTGATAAATAGGGCTGTGACAACAGCATATTCTTTCCATTATTTTGACTCTTGAGTCTATATCCGTTAATATCTTATATGTTTTTATATAGACAGATGTGATTCTTGGTTGATTAAGTGTGTCTAACTGTGTTGGATAATATACCCGAGAGTCAAAAGAATGACAAGAATATTTTTTGTCACAGCCCTATTAATAAATTCCAAGGGTTTTGAAAAAAATGATTTGCACTTGAACAACTATTTGTTAAACCAATAATGTAAACCAGCTGGTTCTTTGTTGATGGTTGCATTTAAAGGTGATCAGTTTTTCGCAACTTGATATCCACATGAACGTATTAATTTTAGCACAAGGTCATCCACTTGGTATCCCTATTTATTTGTCTCTTGACAAAACGTAGATTCCATGAACAAAGTTTCTTTCTTAGAATTGCACGCCTATGGAACACTGTTCCATCTGCCTGCTTCCCTCCTGACTACAACTTGGATGTCTTCAAGTCCAACGTAAACAAATTCCTGATGAACTGCCCCCTTAAGTAGACACTTTAAATATCCACACTAACGTACTGTACTTACAATAACCCTTATCCCTGAGTGGCTTCCGGGCCTTGATAAGTGGTGACCACCTTGTAAAAAAAACAAAAAAAGAAAAAAAAAAACATGAGCAAGTTAGATACATGGGCGATTTTTTTTTTTTTTTTTTAAGTGAAGAAAATTCCGGTTCCTAAAAAAGGGCACTCTGAAATGAGATAAAATAAAAATTGCTTTGGTTTGGATTGAATTCTCCCGTCACTTACTAAGGACAGAAAGATGAAGTGTAGTATTGGAACAGATACTACACTCTGATTGCAGTCATTGGGTGTCCATAATGAAGTATGTTGTATATTATTATAGCTAATATGCTTCTAGAGCAAAGTGTAGATCAAGTTATCAGATATGATTGACTAAGTTTGACCTTAAGGTCAGCAGAGGTCGTGTGTACATGTACGTTTCTGATTGGATGGTTTTATCATGTGATATAGAAAAATTTGCAGTGAGATAATCAGTTGCTGCAGATATTTGTAATTGAAATTTTGGTAAGATAGGTGCTGCTAATGTCCTTGTGAAGATAATCCCGCCAAAAATAATACATAGAGAAAATGGATTCATAATTGAGTTAATAAAATGTGGATGGTTGTCGTCATCTAATAATTAATCAAGACAGTGGATTTATTTATTAATTTGGAAATCCTAATGATCCATCTTCTAAAAATGATTTCCATTTTCTTAAAAGTATGGTAGCCTTGATGGGAAGAGAAATTATTTCTTATATGTTGTACAATACCTGTTGAGGGTATGTTAAATTGTTTCATATACGTATTTAAATTATTTTAAATATGTGTTGTACATTACCTGTTCTTGCAAAGGTAAAATTATTTCATATACGTGCTGTAAAGTACCTATACTAGGGAAGGTACAATTATTTCAGAGATGTGTAATACCCGTTCTTGGGTAGGTAAAATATTCTTTTGCTCGAAATAGCAAATGATATGTAGACATTAATAATTTCTCTATCCTAAGAATAACAAATATGTTCAAAATCAACTTCATTGTTTATACGGTCCTGAGCAGCGCTGGGTAGCCCTGCTAGTTGAGTTAGTAAGTAAATTCTGTAAGCAGACTGCCATGAATGCAGTGGATGTTTGCCATCTTCTTCATGCCTGAACAAATTAAAATAATAATAGTAAAATGAAGATTTGCATATTATTCTGTTCATGAACTTTTGATGAGTTGTAATACACCCGAGCAAAGATTTTGTTATTATCATTAGAACTTGTTTGACTTTTAACTAAGTACTTCATGAACTCTTATGGTATGCTTGGTACTACCACAGTTTCCAGGGAGTTGGTCAACTGGATCAAGTTGTTGCATGAAATCCTACGAATTTGCATGGGTAGCATAGCTAGAACTTCAGTGTCCACCAAGGTTCAACTTGGTTATAAATGCAATTTACTATGAATCTGCAATGAGAACTACTTTGGACGGTTCTCCATGCAGTGAAATTTATGCTTGTCTCAAAAGACAAAAACAAAGAACTATCTCAAACATTTTGGGCAAATGTGGAGCGATTGCTTTGCCCAATTTGATCTACAATTTAGCATCAACAAAATTGAAAATGTAACAATTGATAAAAGGATGCTAGATTCCATGAGCTTCCCCGAACAGATGTCTTCAAGTATCTGTGGTCAAGCACAAGATTAGTGCGTACCTCAATGCAAGTTGGCCGAAGTGGACAACCACAACTCTAGTGATGTATGATATGATGCTAAATGTTAGCCAGCCACATACGAGCTGGAGAACTGCTTCAGCGTCATGGAGATGAAGATGCTGCATGGGCATTACACTACTTGACCACATCAATGACAACATTCGTTCGCAGTTATTGAGAATGTGAGACTTCCACATTTTATGGAAATTCAACGTTTTTTGTTAATCAGGAAAGGCAAAATTTCTCTGTTTTTATAAAGCAGAATCCTGCTCTTTTTTTGTAAAGCGAAGACTATTTTCTGCTAAATTGCTAGAGTTTTATCTTTTTTTTTTGATCTGCCTGATTTTATTTCTTTTTTAGTGTTTGGATGATTAATCAGAAAAATCAGAACATTCTGTGGTATTAGAATCAGAAAAATGATTTCATATTCCGATGCCAAAAACAATTTCTCTTAATTCTTTCTTTTTTTTTTTATTACTTAATTTTTCATTGTTGGTAATAATGATAAAATGATAAATATTTATACTTTTGCCATCGGTAAAACTAAAATCTATACGAAGGACGTTTCAAAAGTAATGCCTCCTATTTTTTTTTCATTCTGCCCAAATTGCATTATTATAATAACTGAACTTGTGCATTTATCACCTGAAAGTTTCATCTCTCTGTTGCAGATATTGATGGTGTGAGACTCTAAGAAAGCAACCCCTGTCATGGATGTGAGTCTGAAGCAGAGATGCATCATTGACTTCCTCTATGCCGAATAAATTAAACCGATCAACATTCACCAGTGCCTGTTGAATGTTTCAAAGCTGATGCAGTTGATGTCAGCATGGTTAGGAGATGAGTTTGTCGATTTCAGAGTGGTGACAAAGATGTGAGTGACAAAGCTAGATCCGAACTTTTATGACTGAAACATCAAAAGAGGCTGACAAAAGTGCATTGAAAATGGTGACTATGTAGAAAAATAAATTATGGAACACAAAAGGTTGCTCGTTTTAATGGTATCACTCCCGCCTTAGTAGCTCTTCAACTTTTTAGTTAAAAAAAGGGAGGCTTTACTTTTGGAACAACCCTTGTATATCCCCTCCCCGCCACCAGGGTATCTTTACATTTACTCAAATATATGTGCTTATTGCACGGGTTGTTATGGTAATCCAATAAAATAACAAAATTTTATAATTAAACATTTAGAAATTTAAAAAGAATCGGAATCAGTAATGGTATCGGAATCGGGAGTGGTGGTGAAAATATTGGAACCATGCCATCCCTAGTTTCATTTTCTCCCACTTTATATATGTATATATATATATCTTTTTCTGTTTTTCTCTCTCTTCTTCCTCTTTTATTCTCCGTTTGATTTGTTTTGTTTGTCTCCTACTTCGAAACAATTGGGGTAGAAGACGTTTTTTCATCAAAGAATGACTGCCCCCCTCGTTACTTTCACATAGTCCTCTTACTAACGGACATGGTTTTTTTTTCCTTGTTTTTTTTTTTTTTAAACAATCTTGGAACATTCTATTTACACAAAAGGTAATTTTAACAAATTAAAAGCAAAACTCAAGTTCAAATATATTGGTCAATATTTTCAATATGAAAAACAAAAATTTATAGATTTGTAACATAGTCCTTCCTTTGCGTTACATATCATCACTCGGGACCCACATGTATGCAGACAGTCACAAGGAAAAACAAGTAAAATAAATTCGATTTGTTTTTTTTGTTTTTTTTTGTTTTTTTCAGTGAAATGACAGATGTTTATTTACAGGTACTTTCCAGATTAACACCTTGTCTCTTGTTTAAAAATCCTCTCACACTCCAATGTGTTTAACAAGACTTCACCGTATAGAACACGTGGTATTCTGTTCCTGTTTAGCATGTGTCTTTTCCTCTTTCCCTCTGTTCCTCTCTGATCTCAAGGGTCCACAATTTTTTTTTTATAATATTTTTTCCTTCTTCCTTGCTGTGACATCACCTCACACATAGCATATGTTGACTATTGCCGCCACTGCTACAGCTCTCATACACGCGTCCACACTCTGTGACAGATTAACACCCTTTGCCTCCCCTCACTAATGAGATTCTAATTTCTAGAAAATTACATGTCAACACTCTGATAATATGGACGCATTTTTTGGTTAACTGCCCTAAAAAGCTAGAATGGGAATGGGATTGCTTTATATTAAATCTCGCATGTGTGGATTGATTGGAGGCATGCTTTCAGATTGAGAAATTCATTGCGGTTTCGTCTTTTTTTTAGCATTGGCCACTCCTATTCCGACAAGCTGTGAGCCAACTAAGGTGGAACACAAGCAGAAAACCAAAACAGTATTCGTGCAATGTAGTTTACTTGGACTTGAAAATCGCCAATGTGCACCACAATCAGCCATACCACCAAAGGAAATGGAAGGACGCAATAACACCTGCGGACCCTGCGATATGATGTGGGACCACACAAGGAAAATGAACAGTGTATGAGTTGTAATATACATACGTGTATGTGTATGGAGATGGGGGGGGGCATCAGATTTGGTGAATTTTGGAAAGAATGGGAATTTTTAAAGGAAGCATCCATTTAGTTTGTTCATGGAGTATCAATTCTTAGTGTAAAATAGTGTCTTTGAAAGTTCTGGAAGCTGTGCTGTTTATTGACTTTACAGACATGTAGACACATGAAGATCGAAAAGGTGTTAAGGGTTATTGTTGATGAAATAGTAAATAATTTTGTGGGTGTCTTTTAAATCAGTTGCGAGATATCAAAGTTTTAATGAATCCAAGCCCAGAGAAGCAAAGTGTTCAGAATATGACAGGTGTCTGATGGAGAATATTTGCTTGGTTCCACTCTCGGAAGGGTTTCCAGTTGGATAATGTCTATGCAAGATATATATATATATATATATATATATTTTCTCCTCTGCCATATTCATGACTTTTTTTTATCATATTTTCCTCGATTTAGCTGTTGAGTGCGGAATGAAACCTGGTTAGCTAACCTTTATTTTCATTTTTTTATTTTTGAAATCATCATGTTGATTGATCTGTATTTAGCCATTATTAAATTCTGTATCCCCGAAAAATTTTCAAATATATATATACTAGCTGTATATGCAGTGGCACCAAAAAGAAAATCTGCGCTAGCCATTTTTTCAAAAACCGCAGATTTAAGCTAAATTCAATGTAACTGATTAAACAGCCTACACCTCATTTGATTCACCTTTTATTCCAATATAATTTTACCTTTTCATATTTGACTGTTAATTGAAGTATCCTAGTGTTCACACATTTTAAAACACATTTTTTTATAAATTTAAATGAGAATATTTGAAATTTGAATTTATAAATATAAATGAGAACATTTGAAAACATGAAAAGGTTGAGAAAGGATAAAATCATTTTTATTTACTTTTTTATTGTTGTTATTTCCGAATTTTCACAAAAAAAACACGGCTGTATCAAGGAGAGGATAATCTGATGTAGTTGTTATTATTAAGAGGTCGAGCCTCCTGAAGAGAAAAAAACATCTTGTATCCATGCTAGATTTAATGAATTGTACATGGCACAACTAGAGCTTTTAGGTTGATTTCGGAGATTCGTTTCTGTACACCCGATCGGTGGCCTGCCATAGTAGCAGCATTGTCAAATACCTGGCCAATGCAGTTACCAATCTGAATCCCATCGTTCTCCAGTTCTCTCAAAATCAGTTTAGAAATGTCCTCTACGCTTTTACCTTTTGTCTCAATGGAGCAGAGAAACGATTCCTCCACTATCACTTTATTTTCGTCAATTTTTACGTAGCGCAACACCTCACTCATTTGGTCCTTATGAGATACATCAGGAGTGCTATGAAAAATTATACAAAAATACTTGCTTTCCTTGATCTGATCGATGATTTTCTTTCTCACCTACTTTGCCAAAATGCTCACAAATTCATTTTGAATTTCTGGTGACAGATAAGAAATAGCGATTTTCTTTCCCAGATTAACTTTCACCAAATGTTCACGGAGCACAGGGTCATACTTGGCTAATAAATTTAACAATTCTAAAATGTTCCCTTTGTTTTTGTTTTTTTTAAATCTTTTTCATCATTATGGATGTCTTTCTGGTGACCGCCTAGTGCCAGATTCTGCTTGGCGAGAAACCTGATGATGTCCAGCAATTTAGCTAGAATTTCCCACCACTTCTTAGTTTCCTTCTTAATAAGATGTTGCTCTACTTTGTCAACTATCTTTCCTTCAGCAAGTCAGATCTCTAGATCCTTCTAGTTGAGAAATGCTTGAGCAATATTAAGTGGATGTAAAATGATTTTTCATTTTAGAGACATTATAGCATTTTAAAACACTAACCAAAAATTATTTTCCTCATGGAAATAAATTCTGGAAGCTTTTTTTGGGGAGGGGTCTAAGCGATTACGCAAAGTTTTACAATCTTGCTAGTCAGACTTCGGTTAGTGAACATTTCTGCAATGCTAGAGTAGCCTGTAAATGATTATTATTCATCATTTTAGGTTAAGTTATGTACGAAAGTTTAAATTTAAAAATAATTGTTTGTGCTTTTTTTCCGGCAAGATTTTCAAGGTGTCCATATGCAATCGCATAAAACAAAATGAAAGTCGAATAAAATAAAAGGAAAATATCATTTTTAGCCAAGGGTGTTAGTCTAAAATTCTCACAATATTAGTACTTTTTGAGAACTTATACAAAATATTATCCCTAAATAATTTTACAAAATAATTGATAAGAACTTCCATCCAGAAAATAGATTAAGTAAAATAATTAATAAGAACGCAGTAAAACTTTCATTCTCAACTGCTGCGAATCTAAGTAAAACTAAGTTCTAATAATGGTAAAATAAGCAAAATAGTGAATAATAATTGAATTGAATTAAATATTGAGAAAAATACATCTGTAGAATACCTAACGAATGTCCATTAAAGGGATAATATTTTGTATATGTTCACTGAAAGGTGGATTAAACCAGACTTATTTTTTGCGTCTAATTCTCTCATTCTTAATAGCATTATAACTATTACATGGTTCTTCACTATTTTTAATTTCATTCTTTTTATTCTTACTATTTTAATAGTTATTTTTATTCTTAACATTTATTCTTTCTTTCATGGTCATGTAGTTGCCCTGCTATATTAATCTCTTAAATTGTATATACATGTGAAGTTAAGGTGGATAATAGTAAAAGACATACCTAGGGAGAACTAAATGTTGTTTTAAGAACAGATGCCGAAGCCATGTTGCATCATTTAAAATTAGACCAGAGACAGAACCAGATTGAGGATAATGATAGAAATAAGGATAGAGCAAAAATAATTATTAAAAATAAGAAAAGGAACACGATTGGGTTAGGTGATTGGGTTAGAGAACTATGTAGGAATAAAATAGAATTTGAATTGAAATGGTCAATCTTTGATAAAGCTAGAAAATATAAATCGAGTAATTTATGTTTACTTGAGAAATATATGATATAGTGAATTCCATATTCAGCATACGGAACTTCTGCTCTTGGAAGGGATCCACCACCGGGCTCTTGGGCTAGGTTTAAGGTGTTTTTTGCATACTAACCTTCGTTAACATGGACCAGACCCCCTCTTTTGGGGAGTCAGGACCTCGAGGACCGACTCCACATTTGTGGGAGCTCGGACCCGAAAACCGATCCCTTCTGGGAGTCTGGAATTTCGGGACCAGCACCACTAAGTTGGTAGTTGTGACCAGCTTTTGTTGGTTTTTTCCTTTTTGTTATTTGTTTTTCTTCATTTCGGTTTCACCTCTCGAGACTGGGATGGTCTACTCTCTCCACCCTTAATTGCCTGAGCAGCACTCTGACCTGCCTTTGTCATGTGGTAATCGTGACGGATAAGAACTCTGAATCTCCTGACTGCATTCACTGCAATTACTGCCTTCCATAGTTGTTGTTGTCTCACCATGTTTTGGCCAAGTAAGCCTCTGGCTGGCTTTGGCTAGGATTGAAACCGCTATCTTCAGACAATTCTCACCTAGGACCGTAAAGATTCAACGTCTCTATCAACTGCGCCATGGGCTCCGACGAAGGCCAGAGGAATAGTTGGCCGAAACGTCGGGAAACAACTAAGAAAAGATGAGGATAATAATCTGCAATAAAATGAAATTAATAAATAATACTCATCTCAATAAATTCCAATTAAAGAATTTAGATGTTATACAAAGCTGTCTTCATAGAAATAAATCTCTATTCTCACGCGTAAAACCTGATTAAAATAGCATTTTATAATAAAAAAAAAAATTAAAGAATAGGTTAAGAGTAAAAGGTAAGTATGGTAAGAGAATGTTAAATTGAATAGAATTAAATTTTTAGAACGGTACAATAAATAAATGGATAGATCATAAAATTAACATATAGAAACTAAACTAATTATAACCTACACAAAGGAAATTGAAATATATTTATATTTAATAATCGTTATTGGTAATAAAATAATACCTGAGTAATTTCAATAATACAAGAGGAAGTTAAAAAACAATCGAACATTAAGTAATTGTGAGATATGACAATTTGTAATAAAAAAATTAGTTGAGAGTAAAATGTAATTATGGTAAGAGAATGTTAAATTTAATAGGAAGATTTTAGAATGGTACAATAAATAAATTAATAGATCATAAAATTAACATATAGAAACTAAACTAATTATAACCTAAATAAGGGAAATTGAAATATATTTACATTTAATAATAGTTATTGGTAATAAAATAACACCTGAGTAATTTCAATAACACAAGAGGAAATAAAAAAATCGAACATTAAGTAACTGAGATATGGAGAAAGACAGATTATGGTGAATTAAAATAGATTAAATCAAAATACAAAGTTGAAGCAAAATAAAGGAAAAATTGAACCTATAAAGAGGATAAGGTTAGAACTATAATTTTTTAATTAAGCAAAGGCGATTAATAAATACTAAAGTTAAAATATTAAAGTAAGAATACATGTAATTTCGATAAATAAATATTGGGAAAAGGGAGTTATCTCCCTTACAACGTAAGGGTTTTAGGGAGGATAATGGATAGTAAAGATTAAAAATAAAAATATAATACTTAGATAAGGATAAGACTTAATAAGTTAAATTTAAAACTTAAATTATTAACATAAATGGGATGGAAATAAATTTTAATTATTATTTAAACCTTTTAATTATAATCCCTTCTTAAGAAATAACGCATGAAAAAAAATCAACTAATGGGTCGTGACATGTAAATAAAATTTATACGAAACTATGGCCGATTGAGAAAAGAATAGTTAAACATATAAAATAGAAAATAAAATTTGAAGGTGTATATTAGTATTTTGGAAATAAATCAATAAAATAAATTAATTGGGAAAATAATTATAAAAATTTAAAAAATGTTAAACAATTAATTGAATATAAAATAGAAAAACGAAAGTTGGTTAATTAATCAATTCAAAGGCAATGGAAATTTTTTTTTAAATAATAAAAATCTATATATCTATAAAAGTGAACGTGTCTGTCTTTCTGTGTGTCTGTGTGTTTGTCTGTCTGTGTACATTTCCCTACGCAATAACTCTGTCAATTTTTAGTCTATAGACTCGAAATTTGAAATACCGGGTACTGAGATTTGGGAAAATCGATGTGACGGGTGTCAGCCAGAAATTTGGCTGTTAAGGGGTCAAATTTCAACGATTTGACCTTTAAGAACTCTACCAAAATCCTCCGACAATTTTGGGTCTAGACACTTGAAATTTTAGATATAGGTTCCTTGAACCTGGATCTAACTTAATAAAGTGATTTGAGCCCGAAACAATAAATTTTAAGGGGGTCATAATAGGGGTCAAAGTTTTAAAAAATTAACCATTTTTTTTGTTTTTTGCTTTTTTTGCACAGCATACACCTCCAAACACCCGAGCAACGCCGGGCACCCCTGCTAGTAAAATATAAAAATGATATAGAGATAAGTCCAGCTGCTTTATCCCTTAAAATAAGGATTATGAATGTATTCATATATGTATAACTAATGTATTTCAGCGTCTGAAGAGTAGCTATTTTGGAATATTTTTAAATGATATAATATTTGAATTTGTTCAAATAGTTATGAAGCAATTGTAATGCATAAGGAAATACACCATATGATGTTCTCATTTTATATTTGGTTATCGAAAATTTTATATATATATATACACACACACATTTTAATTAATTACATTGTCAAAACAGAAAATTGAAAATTCAGGTTATCTTTTAGAACAGAAAACGGAGCAAATCAATGTCAGTTTCACATAACTTTTAAATAAAAACAAAACAAATCTAATACAATAACACAATGACACAAGTAACATTAATTATCTGAACATTTATTGAATTAAAATAAGATTAAGAAAAAATGAATGTCACTTGTTATAAAAATGTGTGACTTATAAAATATATTAATAGTTTTCCTATTCTATAGAAAAATAACTCTTTTAAAGGGACATTTTTCTACAACCTTTATTTAAACTGTTTAAAACATTTTAACATTAAAAAAAATTTTTTTTTAGCAATCTTTAAATTTTAAAGGTTATCTTACACTTCTGAGAAAAGAATCCTCTTTGAAAAGCTTGATCTGAAATGAAATAGGTTGGTCCAGCTTATGTGTGTACTATAGAAATGGAGTTGAGTCGATGTTACCTTTCTTCTAATAAATATCTTACTAAAGGTGAGAAGAAAGATATACGACTTGTCTTGGTGATGTCTCGAAATGGACCTAAGAAATTAAGTGAAAGCGAAAATAGTCACTTATGCAAAGAAGGTTCTTATTTGCCAACATATCATTAGGTAGTAGGTAAATCCAAATATTAGGTTGGTGCAAAAATAATGTCGTTTATTGAAGTTCAATTATATATATATATATATATATATATATATATATATATATATATATATATATATATATATATAATTTGAGGTTGCTATGTTCCAAAGGTAGGGTAACCAGTAAAATATAACGAGGTTCATACTAGAGTGCTCAATACTAAAGTAGAGCAGGTTACATCTTGTTTAAGATAACATCTGTATAGCCCTAGTTTTAGAACCAAATCCCCTCAACCCACAAACTCTAACCCCTAACACCAACACGAAAATGAATAAAGTCACCGATAAATAAGTAAATAAACAGATACGAGAATGAATAAACTAATAAATTCGCACCCAATTTAACTCTGTTCTTCACACTCATGATAAAAAAAAGCCTTCTTTTGCCGGGGATAGATTTTCGCTCTTCATTTGGAATTCCGTTTTCGAAAATAAGGGTTGTTGCCTGATGAGGTCTCTAGTTAGTAAATACTAGTAGACCGAAACATGCTCATGACTGTGTAGCAACAAACTACTGCTTATGTAAAGACAAATATATATATATATTGATTGAGATTGTCGGACTGACTTCCTCATCTTGGTTGTTATTGTCACTATTGTTTCGACCGTTTTGTCCTCCGGCCTTCATCAGGTGTTTTGTATTGAACTGGGGAACCGTTTGTTAGGAGTCTCGAACCCAACCCTTTATTATTATTACGGGGGTACCGTGTTCGGACTCCAGCTAGGCTCTAGGACATAGTTGCTGATTCTCTGATATATATAAACGACATTATTTTTGCACCAACCTAATAAATTGATAAAAGGTTAATGTAGTTTGCTTGGCACATTGTTTAATGTGCAAAAAATTTAGGCTTATATATACACTGCAAAGATTAAAATAAAATTGGCTCAGCCATTTCCGAGTGTATATGAAATGAACTCACACACATAGACAGTGTCTTTCATATAAAAACACAGATTAAAAGGATATATATTTATTACATATGCTTTCTCTTTTTTGTTAATGATTTTTACTTTTGCATACATTTACTGTTAGGCATTTATTCATCAATGGACAATGGTTCTTGTTTCTACAATTACAAAAATTATTAGTAGTTGTAGTACTTATGTAATTCCATCTCTTAATGAGATAAAATGGTTCACTTGTCAAGGGACAACTGATGTATTAATTTTTAATTATTTTGAAATGTTATAGATTAACCAGAAAAATTTCAGATCACAAGGAAATATAATTCGAAAAAGGTTAATGTAGTTTGCTTCAAGCATTGTTCGAAGTGTATATAAAAGAAATTTAAGTTTATAGGAGGTAATGCAATGCAGAGATAGACACAAACTGAAGCAACTTAAAATATATCTTATGCAGCGTTGTGTCTGTGTATAAAATATATTTGATTTTGCTTCAGTTCGTGTCTATCCGTTACATCTCGGCATTGTGATGCCTCCTATAAATCTATATTTCTTTTATATACCAAAGAAATTGTTTTTAAATAATTTTCCATTTATATTTCAGTCCTGGATATGATCTTGAACTATATCCAATGGTGAGGCCTCAGTTTGTAGGATTTGGAGAGTGTGGAGCCACCTCTTAATTACCATTGCTCCCAGGTCCACTCTGACCCGGAGTGGTAGTACTTGTTAGAGTCCCAACTATGGGTTAAACAGAAGAAAAAATTTCTATTAAGAATTTTTTTTTCATTACAAGAATCTGCATTAAATAATCCAAAAAAGGTTAATATGCTGTAAAACAAAACCAACCAACCAACCAACTGTGTGACTTTGGTCAGATTAGGGTTGTATTTCTTTTAAAATAATATCAGTAATAGTAATGATTCCAAAAACGAAAAAGTGTAAAAATAGTTATTAATCTGTATTTGTTGCATTTTTTTACATAGTTAAACACATGTACACAAGCTAATTTCCTGTGTGTCAGGAACAGTCAACATATGCTAACATAAGAAAAAGAGTTAGGATTAGGGTTTATACCAAAAAGATGCTTTGAAAACTATGTAATGGAGCCATAGGCTAAGCTTATCTATTATAATAAAGTTATACTCCTGTTTGTTTGTTCATAATTTGATTAATATGTACAAAACATGTGCCGTTTCACAAATAATTTTAAATGCTGAAAACAAACGCTTATATACTTTTAAATATTTATTTAAGAAGAAAAATCGCAAATTTTACAGAATTTTAGGGTTAAAATTATATAAAACAGGCAACTAATTCTTTTTAAATGTGGCATGAGGCCAGAAAGGGTGTGTGGGGGAAAATGGGTGTCGGGGGTCATCCACTTGTCTATTCCCTATCACTAGTTGCAATCACCACAATACCGCATTCACTCTAGGAGTTGGATCTACTTAAAGCCCCAGATGACAATATGTACATTTTTTTTTTTTAACAATAAAATTATATACAATGGCTTTTCCTTTTTTCTTTAAATAAAATATATAATGACTTTATATTTACAATGCAATAATGACAAAATGGAAATTGTGATGTGTATGATATATGCGGATGAAATTGTGATGTGTATGCGGATGATGGGCGGGGACAATGAGAGCCTTAAAAACACCCCAAAATAAAGAAAAATAACAGTAATAAAAAATAAATGAACCAAATAAAACGTTAAACGGTGAATGTGTTAGTACGGACCCACTCTTACCTATTTAATTTTGAAATGCTTCCTGTTTTTCGGTATCGGCCGAAAACAAGGGAGCACTTCCTAAGAGGGAGTGGGCACAGCTACGGACAAAATAAGGGGGGGGGGGAAGAGATATTCGGTGACCTCCAAGAAAAGTAACATCAGGACGGGTTTGGACTAAAATAAATTAATCAGGACTGACTGGGCTTCTTTGGAGGTATCCTGACACCTAAAAATAAACATTGGGGACATGGAACTCATTTATACCAACTAGCTAAGGGACTGATCCACTACGGGATTATCTTGATCTAGTCTGGGGGTTGCTTTTACGGTCGGCGTGTGCCATGCCTAGGCAGGGAACACGTACTCAAGCCTGTTTCGTACAAACGTACATAAACTAGCGGTGTGAATCGACCTCCTACTAAACTGTGAGCGAGCTTCTTGAGTTCTATACATACTATTTATTCAAAAAGAATCAACATTCAAGAGGTTATCTCATTTGTATATTACATTAAAGAAAACCTGTTTTAATAATTAGCTCTAAATTTTCAATGGAAATTAGTAATAAAATCGCTTTAAGTATTCTATTTAGAAAAATTATATGAATTAATTTTTTAACTTCATTTTTAATTTAATTTAGATTTAATTCAATGTTTTTTTTAATTAAAAACGGAAGTAAGTTTTCATTTAACCTATGAATCATTTCCTTTTTAAGCTATGGAATTTTATTTCCTTGTTTGAATTTCATAGCTGAAGATAACTGTTTTATGCTTTCAAAAATCTAACTTCAAGAAAGTCGTACTAAACCCTCCGACTGGCAATGTTTTTTTTTTTTTTTTTTTACCTGGCATCGCCGGGTATGTGCACTAGTGATATAATAAAGTGCATATATTTTTCAAAGACAAAAATGTCGGATTCATTTTATGTGCGTATATTTGTTCTTTCAGCTAGTAAACTCACTCCTTGTCAAACACAGTACAATTAATCTTAGATTAAAATACTTTGTGAAAAAAAAAAAAAAAGAAAAAGAAAAAAAAGCGGAGAAGAAATGCCAGCCAAAAAACACCGTCGGTTACAGATCCTGTGTCTCAATGCCTATACTAAAGTTTTGTCAGATCTTCAGCACAGCAGAGCTATTAACAGAGCAACTAATCATAATAATAACACTTTTTCGTTTTTGGAAACATTATGAATATAACTTTATAAATTTGTTACATTTTTTAGATTAGTTAGACAGAAACGTTGACACGCTAATCTTTAACGTACGCCAGCGTAAGAAAATTGCCAGCGTATTTGTTAAGCCTGCATTCGGACTTCAAGAGAACGCTGTCAAATTCTTTGGCCAGAAAAAGTTTCTGTTCAAAACAAGAAGACTTGTATTGTCCGCACATATTCTTCTGCATCAAAATTTCGGACGTTTTATTTTTTTCCGCATGGTGTGTGATAAAAATTTCTTTGTGGTTCATAATTTCACAGTTCAATGTTATCGAGAAGGAGATGTGGTAGAGGCCGTCTTTAGAAAGTGTAATAGAGACGTTTCTTTTCGGTTTGAATAGCACCAGATCGCGGTTGTTTTCCATGATGTAAGTTTCTAAATAAAAATATAAAATAAAAACAGAACAATGAGAATAGAACTTGGTAAGGATTATTTTGGACAAGCTGCCAGCCCGGCATTGCCCAGTCATACAATACGCTTAAACATGGTATTTTAATTTTTGATTATTATATATTATGAGGAATAATGTGCCCGTTGGACTGATTCGCAAAAAAAAAAAAAAAAAAAAAAAAAAAAAAATATGGCATACATCAAATTACGTCTGTGTTTGTTTCCATTATGTCAGCTGATATTTGGGTTTGATGATGAATGCCCTGGAAAAAACACTTCTGATTAATGTTTATTTTTAAAATATGCAAGTAAAGAAATGATTTGCGGCGATTTTAAATGATACTCTTCTTTTATCATAAATCGAACTCATTAATAAGAAAAAAATTAAAATAACATGGCCACGTACACCCGGGTTTGAACAGGAGATCATTCGATCTGTAGTCGAATGCTCTACCACTAAGCTATATCTCCAGATCATAATAAATTCGTTTTTTTTTTTTAAGAAGAAATGATTTGCTGAAATTTTATTAATTCACTTGTCCGGTGCAACGCAAAATATTCTCCCTGTAAAAATTATTCTTTTTTATCTATAGGAGAGAAAAAGCTATTTTTAAGATGGGTTTTCTTCGATTTTCTATACTTATCAGATGAATTTATGTACAAAACATATCTAAGAACACTACCAGGCAAATAAATTACCTTTGTATAAAATTTGCAAAAGGTAGGTTCCAAAAGAGCTGAGCTTATGAGGAAGGAACACACACACACACACACACACACACACACACACACACACACACACACACACAAAAAAAAAAAAGTGACTTTTATATAACAGAGATGCTACAGGATTCGTTATTATTTCTTTACTTTACTTATAAATGATTAAACTAATAGTTTATTCCTTCGTACTGTTAAACTTTGTCCTGTTTCCTTGACTGTACTAGCCTGCAAAAATTGATATATAATGTGAACATATATCTCACTGCTCAACTCCCCCCCCCAATCCTCTATTAGACACAATACCAAATAGTAGACTATTATGTTCCAAGTGGCAATATGCCTTGATTGTAGGTAAAAAAGAATTAAAAAAAAACACAGCATTTTTTTCTCATATTCACCTCAAAATAGACAAATTGCCACTGCGATCTAAGGGGCTACTAAGAAGTATATAGGAACACTTTTAGTAGGGAGTTGAGCAGCGAGATGTCTGTCCGTTTTACACTTAAATTTCCGTATGTTAGGGAAGCAGTAAATAGAGAGAGAATTCCAAAGTTCTGCAGTTCAAGGGGAAATAAAAAAAGACTTTCAGAGTAAAAGGTTCCCCCACATCAGAGAACCTCTACAATAAAGGTTTGTCAGAACACATTTCATTAAAGTACTTGTAAAACAAGCACAGTGATGCAGCATTACGGTGATGTGGAAAGAGGTTGGAGCTTTGTTGACAATGCAGCACTTTTATTAGGTTGGAGACTCTTTTTTGAATCCTGTCCAATAGAGAGATACTAATGATGGATGCATCGGCCTGTATGTGACAGTAATAGTTCTCTGAATGGGTGACTGGTGGTTTTGTTGAGATATAAGTTACTGCCAAGTGTGAGTAATTTTCTAACATGATAGCAAATATACCCATCTCGAACACAATTTTATCAGGGATGTCGTTTATGAATATCAGACACAATAAACGCCAAAAAAATCGACTGCTGGCTTAACATTACAATAATGTTAGTAGTAGTAGTATACAATTAAAGTGAAAATAAATAATTGACTATTCATATAGCTTTGTCAACATTACGGGATGTGATTCTTGAATTAATTCTTCCAATCAAAAATAAGTGTAATGCAATCAATTTCCACATGAACTGTGAATCCCAAAAGAAATGCATTGAGAAAACCTAGTAATGTTCTCAGGCTTTCACCCCCCACCCCCAAGGATCTCAGGGATCCGTATCCAATAAATTTGTCCAAGAAGTGACTGTTTCTGATTGGTTAAAATCTGGCATACACAACCAATTAACATTGGGTATTTTAATCCAATCAGTATTAAGTATTTCAACCAAGTAAGCATAGAATATTTCGGAGATCATTTTTCTTTTGCTTTTAGAACGGGATTCTTCACTACAAAAACATTGAGGACATTGCCAAGGCTGCTGCAAAAAAGGTGGGCTTCCTCTACCATTTTAGAATATTACACACACCAGAGAGCATCTTATATCTTTACAAACGCACAATTCGCCCATGCATGGAATATTTTGCCACATCTTGGCTGGTGCGTCTATCACTTGAATCTCCCTCTTAGACAAGGATAAAAAAAGATGCTCAAATCTTGGTCCTGCACTGTTCAGTCACCCCAATGTCGTATTCCTGTGTCTGTTTTATGAGTACTTTAATAGAATGTGATCTGATGAACTCATAGTACTTGTGACCCCTCGACACACATAATCCTGACTAACCTGACAAGCAGCAAAATCCCACCTCTTCACTGAGGTCCCCTAGATACCAGAAAACCTTCTACTCTAATAGTTTCTTCGCTCAAACTGCTAGACTTTGGACTTCTCTCTATGTTCCCTGCTGCCCTGACTGTACTAACATGCAAAAGTTTAAATGTAATGTGAACAAACATCTTGCTGCTAAATAGTCTCCTGTTAGACACAATACCAAATACAAAGTGTCTTCAATAAATTTACAGACGTTTTTCGTATGTGCACTCTTATTGATAGCACACACATGAAACTCTAGTTCCCTTTGAAGTAATCTTCTCTGACTGCAGTGCACTTGTTGTATTGTTCCAATAATTCTGGAAGGCCCCATGGAATTCCCCTTGTGTGAACGTGTCAATGACCATTGTCACACCCTCTTTCATCTCCTCAGTTGTCTCATAACGACAAGTTCTAAGGTTTTCTTTGAGCTTGGAGAATAACCAAGTTACAGAATGCAAGGTCTGGACTATAGGAAACTGAATTGATCAGCTCGACCATCTCCCTGCTGTCATGACAACGCCTTTCTTTTTGATTTTTTTCTGAGCACCCTTGAGACAAACTTTGCATAATTCTTCTGCATATTCAGTTCCCCATGAATAATTGTGTGTACAGTTCCCATGCTGACATCAAACTGTGCACTTAATGTCTCTATAGATATATGACGGTCCTTATCATATGAAATTCTGGCACTTCTGCATGACAGTGACATGAGGCAAATGTTTGTAGTTTAGTTTCAAGAATCACCGACGGATGTCGCTTGTCAGGGGTTCGATAACTCTCCCTTTCTTAAAAGTTTGTGCAAACTAAAATTATATTTCGATATATTTTTATACAATCTTTCAGTACAACCTCCCCCCCCCAAACAAATTATTTTTGAACCTCTATAAATGCTTCATATTTTTATACAACCTTACCGTAAAAAAAATAATTCTAAAAACAATCTATAAATGCTCCATATTTTTATCATATTATTTTATTTTCAGTTATGAATCAATTACTGAAAAAAATTATATGAATACATTAAAATTATATTTAGATACTTATTTTTATACGATGTTTCGATTTTCATATTTTGTGTATTTATTTTGTATTATTTTATATATTTTTTGCGTTATCGTAAACACTTGTTTATATTTGAGGTTCACATAATAGCCGCTAGATGTCAGTTCTCTTTCTAAGAACAGGAGTCAATAACTCGTCTCTGTTGCTTATATGTAACTGTCATACAGAAGTGCCGAAATGCTTTATTTGGCCAATCAAATCTGGTATTCTGACTTCCTTACTCCTCCCACACCTATCATTATCCTTCGCAGACTCCCTGTTTTCCTATGAATCTCTTAGCCATGCAAAAACTGATGCTCGGTTCATGCAAGATGATGCAAAACCAATCTGGAGCATTCCATACGTTTCTGTAGCATGTTTTCCAAGTTTAAACAGAATTTTATTGACTATCGTTCTTCTAAGGTGTGCTCACGTCCAGAAGTAAGGTGTATTCCAATTCTTGCTGTAGCTGTCCATTTGAACCTGAAATCATAAAAATTGATCAGTCATTTCATTCTGAATTTTCAACAGTCTATGACAATTTTAAATGCCTGTACAAACAAAGTCAGGAAACTTATTTAAGGTACCTCGTAGTTCCAAATGGCAATACGTTTTGTTTAGAATGAAAAAAACAAAACAAAAAAAAACAAAAAACAAAAAAGGTTTGGTTCATTTTTAAAAGTAATAACAATGTTACAATGCCATGCCACTCTAAGATATATTAAATAAATATAATCATATAATACATAAAATATAATAAATAAATATAATCATATGACATATAAAATATAATAAATATCATTATATAATATACAAAATATGATAAATAAATATAATCATATAATACATAAAATATAATAAAATATAATCATATAATACATAAAATAGAATAAAATATAATCATATAATACATAAAATATAATAAAATATAATCATATAATACATAAAATATAATAAAATATAATCATATAATACATAAAATATAATAAAATATAATCATATAATACATAAAATATAATAAAATATAATCATATAATACATAAAATATGATAAATAAATATAATCATATAATATATAAAATATAATAAATAAATATAATCATATAATATATAAAATACAATAAATAAATATAATCATACAATATATAAAATATAATAAATATAATCATATAATATATAAAATATAATAAATAAATATAATCATATAATACATAAAATATAATAAATAATATAATCATATAATATATAAAATATAATAAATAAATATAATCATATAATATATAAAATATAATAAAATATAATCATATAATATATAAAATATAATAAAATATAATCACATAGTATATAAAATATAATAAATAAATATAATCATATAATATATAAAATATAATAAATATAATCATATAATCAT
The DNA here is from genome assembly GCF_053919585.1 of Euprymna scolopes. Classification (NCBI taxonomy): domain Eukaryota; kingdom Metazoa; phylum Mollusca; class Cephalopoda; order Sepiida; family Sepiolidae; genus Euprymna; species Euprymna scolopes. Next base: position 81,121,913 of record NC_136496.1, read on the forward strand.
ATAATATATAAAATATAATAAATAAATATAATCATACAATATATAAAATATAATAAATAAATATAATCATATAATATATTAAATATAATAAATATAATCATATAATATATAAAATATAATAAATAAATATAATCATATAATATATTAAATATAATAAATATAATCATATAATATATAAAATATAATAAATAAATATAATCATATAATATATTAAATATAATAAATATAATCATATAATATGTAAAATATAATAAATAAATATATAAAATATAATAAATATAATCATATAATATATAAAATATAATAAATAAATATAATCATATAATATATGAAATATAATAAATAAATATAATCATATAATATATAAAATATAATTAATATATACAATCATATAATATATAAAATATAATAAATAATTATAATCATATAATATATAAAATATAATAAATAAATATAATCATATAATACATAAAATATAATAAATAATATAATCATATAATATATAAAATATAATAAATAAATATAATCATATAATATATAAAATATAATAAAATATAATCATATAATATATAAAATATAATAAAATATAATCATATAGTATATAAAATATAATAAATAAATATAATCATATAATATATAAAATATAATAAATAAATATAATCATACAATATATAAAATATAATAAATAAATATAATCATACAATATATAAAATATAATAAATAAATATAATCATATAATATATAAAATATAATAAAATATAATCATATAATATATAAAATATAATAAATAAATATAATCATATAATATACAAAATATAATAAATAAATATAATCATATAATATATAAAATATAATAAAATATAATCATATAATATATAAAATATAATAAATATAATCATATAATATATAAAATATAATAAATAAATATAATCATATAATATATAAAATATAATAAATAAATATAATCATACAATATATAAAATATAATAAATAAATATAATCATATAATATATAAAATATAATAAATAAATATAATCATATAATAAATAAAATATAATGAATGAATATAATAATATAATACATAAAATATAATGAATAAATATAATCATATAATAAATAAAATATAATAAATATAATCATATAATCATATAATATATAAAATATAATAAATAAATATAATCATACAATATATAAAATACAATAGATAAATATAATCATATAATATATAAAATACAATAAATAAATATAATCATATAATATATAAAATATAATAAATGTAAAAAGAGATTTTAAGTTTATAGAAAACAAAACAATGCTAAGGCATGACAGACTCAAACTGACGCAACTTAAAATATAATGGTGCAACCAGCTATGCAGTTTTACTTTTATTCATCCGATTCATGTATATATGTATAACCATACATATAAACTTATACACATATTTTTATATACAATATTTTACGTGTAGAATGTTATTACTTGCATCAGGTGGTGTGTCTGGGATGCTATATTTCGGGATGCCTTCCCTTTATCAGGCGTGTGTTTGACTTTCAAATATGCATGGTGGGTTTTATTGTATAATAAACAGTTAGAAAGGATAAGAAATATGGATTTCTGAATTATGTGAACACCTTGCCCAAGAGTGTCTGAGGCAATTCTGTTGCATGTGTATTGTTTCTTGCAGCTGCTAACATACTGAGAATACTTAAAATGGATTTGGTTTCATTTTTCATCTTTTTCTTTTTTGTTTGCTATAATTAGAATTTTTTTTTTTTAAAGTTGTTTGTATCTTTTGTTTTTGCGTTTCGCTTTAGTTCACATCGTGTGACAGTTGGGCGCGAAACCGAGTTGCAGCTGTCTCCGCTTGATTTCCTATTGTTTATTATGTAAGAACGTACACCCTTTACAAAAAAAAAAAAAAAATGACTCCAAAAAAAAACAAAAAAACAAAACAAAACACAAGCACAAACAAAAAAATATGTTTCGTTAGCGTTCGTACTAATATTCATATAAAATAATGTTGCAATTGGTGAAGTTAAACAAAAAATAAATTAGACAGGAAGAAAACGTCCCAAACATGAAAGTTGAATAAAAAAGAAGAAAAATAAACAAAAAAACAACAACAAACAACAAACAACAACAACAACAACAACAACAACAACAACAACGTATCAATGATATAGAAAGAACAAAGGGGAGGAAAAAGTCTCATTATGGAAAATAGAGTAAAATACTATTTTTCGAATTCATTTCAGAAGGCGGGGGGGGGAGTGATCATACTTGCTATTTGCTTTCTTCATTTCTCCTGAACATGTCAAATGGTTTTGTCTGGGATACTTTTTTTTCTCGTGTGATGAAGGAGAAGCATATATATATATATATATATATATATATATATATGTGAATTTTGTAATTAGGTTCAGTAACGCTGATAATTCATATAACGACAAAACAGGTGTCCATAGATTATAATATTAAAAATACATATGTATCAGTTCATATGAAAGGGTATCAAATTGGTGAGGAAAAATAATTTCCAATTAGCATTTAGGTAGAGTGCTTTCAATTCAAAATCTATTGCAAACAAAATAAGCAAACAAATGTCACACCCACATATATGTATTTACAAACTATTTAATGATAAACTATATGTTACATATGTCAGAGACATACCATGGTTTCATTGAGGTGGATTGACTTTTTAAAGGTCGTTAAAAATCCAATCAAATCATCATCAGCTCACAAAATGAAAACAAACTGAAGAATAGAGTTCAAAAAGAATTTACTGGTGATTTTTTTTAACTTTAAAAGGTCAATCCATGTCAATGAAAATATGGTACTTCTCAGAAATATGTAAGATGTATTTTTTAAATAAATGATTTGTATTTTAACCCTCATATTTGCGATTAAGCACTTTATTGATTTCTTTTCAACACATCCCAATGCACTAATATATATATATATATATATATATATATATATATATATATATATATATATATATATATATATATATATATATATATATTTGTTTATTTATGTATTCTTTATTAGCGATTCTGTGGTAGTTTTTATGCTCCCTGAGCGTTTTGAGGGAGTTACTTGCCCTTTGTTTTTATTCTAGTCGCTCCTATATGGGATGTATTTTTGTTATTATTATTAATTCTTATTTATTAAACATTTTAATATTTTATTCAAATATCTATTAAATATTTTTACATGCATAAAAATTATCACGGACATACATGTTTCTGGGTATCACCTGTTATCAGCATGGTAAAACATTTAATAAGGTTTTAACCCGTCACAGTTCGATAAGTAGCCCGATGTCTTACCACTAGACCATGGTACCTTGTCAAATTTATGTACGATTTTTATCGCTTTGAAATGTAAAATTACTGACGACAAGTGATACCCAGAAACATGCATATCCATGGATAACTTTTATGCACATAAACATACTTAATAGATATTTGAATAAGATATTCAAATTTTTAATGAATTATATATATATATATATATATATATATATATATATATATATATATATATATATATAAGTGAAAGTGTCTGTCTGGCTGTCTGTGTATATTTCCCTACACAATAACTCTGTCAATTCAAATGGAAAAGTGAAACCTAAAACTCAATACTTAATCTAACTATTGCTTGGACTTTTTTCTAGAAATGAAAGCTAAAAGTGGCCAAATTCCTCCTTTTTGGTTATGTATTGGATTTTAGCTATTTTTTCTTGAAAAAGCATATGCAACAGTTGGATGAAACATTGAGGTAGAGATCTTTCATTTTTTAACACATACCATCTGATTTATCCATTTATTAGTAATATATATATATATATATATATATATATATATATATATATATATATATATATATATATATATATATATATATATATATATATTTAAATAAGGGAGTAGTCACCGACAATGTGTATTTTTTAACATTATTTTATTATTCTGTGTCTTGGTTTTTCATTGAGAGTTATATTTGGATCATTGTAATAATGTTTTTAATAATATATATATATATATATAAGAGGGTAAGGCCTGAAAGGACATCTTCCTGATACCGATTAGAACAGATGCTACATCCTGGTTTGAAAATCAGGTATTGGCAGATCAGTGATATTGTACATATATATATATATATATATATATATATATATATATATATATATATATATATATATGTATGTATGGATTAATGAATGTGTTTAGTTAAGGACCAATATAGTCGATTGAAGCCGAACAGATTGTATTTTACAATACAAGTAATCCTTCGTTCTATAATATAGAGTGATATATAAGTTGAGTTTTTTTTATTGCACTAACATTGGTATTAAAAGCCTACATTTTCTATTGAAAAATTATTAAAATAAATTTCTTAATATACCCAGTCATAGATATGTAAGCGACTTCATTATGATTAACTAAATTGCATATTTCTTTGTAAAACGAACTTTCATTTTTTATAGTTTCTTAGTGGATTATTGGTTTCAATTAACTATAACACTCAGTTCTATTTATGCATATTTTCTACATTGTGTATACTTGCGTTGTATTAATGATATGTATATATATATATATATATATATATATATATATATATATATATATATATTAATGAAAACAAGTGATGTAGTGTTTACCTGATGTACGCAATGGTAAACTTCACACTAATATAAATAACAGTATTTATATATAGAAAATTTAATCCCAACCGAATTAAAAAAGCTCAATACGCAATAGATAGTAGAGCTTATTATAAGAGAAAGAAAATTAAAACTGTAAGTTAAACTTTACAATCAAAATTTATTTTTCGACAGAATACCCCAAAAAACAAATTACAAAGTCTTTATTCTGCAGAGTTTCAAAAAATGCTATCCTTGTTATTCTTCTCATCAAAGGACATAAAGAAATCAGCAAATTATATTCGTAGCAATGCTAGAATTTGCTAGTTAAGGCATTAAGTGAAATCGCAATTTATTGTAGTTATAAATGGCCAAATAAAAAAGTGAAAAAAATGTTGGATATGTAAAAAATATATTTAAAAACAAACAAACTGCGCATAATATTTCAGCTTGCATGAAAATCCTCTCAGGTTGATCCAAAATGCAAAAAAGTTCTTTAGAGATAATTGATTCGAAAATAAGTCCAGTGTGATGATCCATATAATAGAATAGCATTCTTTGAAACTCCATGGAATAAGGACTTTGTAATTTGTTTATCGGAGTATTCAGTCGAACAATAAATTTTGATTGTAAAGTTCAATTCACAGTTTTAATTTTCTTATATATACATATAAATGACTTTGTCTGTATGAGTTTGGAATGGTCTCAAATAAACTCCTCTTTGAAGTTTTGGTCTACAGACTTGATATATAGAGGATTTGGATCTGTGGAACAAATTCAATTTGGTTTTTAGCTGGTAAAAATAGTTGCTAAGGACTTAAAATTGAACAAAAATATTTAGCTTGGCAAATGTAAGCCAACTAAACCTGTTATTTCTGTGCATGTGAAAATATACATTAATAATTTAAGGCTGCCTTATTTTTAACGCCTTTCTTATCGATCTGTCAATAGCTCAAACAGAAACGACATAGGCTGAAAAGCTAAATGTTTCAGTTTTGATTCTAGCTGAGACCCAAGTTATTATTTTTTTTTAACTTTTGAAATAACTACTACATATTGGGTACAATATAATAATAAATGGAGAATTGGCTCTGTAATAATAAATATAATAGTTGCATGAATTAAAATATCATATTTAAGCATATTTTACAACAGGGACCGCAGGACGGCCTACTAGTATGTGTGTGTATATATATATATATATATATATATATATATATATATATATATATATATATATATGTGTATATATTGTATAATATATACAGGAATTTACATTTATATCGGTAGTCGGTACCGACGGTTTCAAGCCCGGTATTTGAGGACTGCTCTTAATGTCCGCCTTAGGCTCTCTTCAGCCGACTCTCATCTCTTCCTGATCTACATCAATGAGATGAGAGTCGGCTGAAGAGAGCCTGAGGCGGACATTAAGAGCAGCCCTCAACTACCGGGCTTGAAACCGTCGGTACCGACTACCGATATAAATGTAAATTCCTGTATATATTATACAAAAAATATATTGCTCTTATTTCGAGAAAGGTTCTTTCCCTAATAATAGAGCACTGTATGGGATTTCTTTTTCTACAAAAAAGTACAAGTATATATATATATATATATATATATATATATATATATATATATATATATATATATATATATATATATATATATAAAAGAAAGAAAGAGTTAATAATACTCATGGATTCCTCAATTTTCCCTGGCAATGTGACACAAACATGGAGTATAAATACTGATGGGCAGCACTGGGTCGGAATAGCTAGTCTGTTATGTAAAGGAAAAGCTGAAAATGTGCATGTGTGTTTTATTTGACTTGATTTTTATATAATTATTCGGATATTCTACTAAATTTCTCATTTACTTCTCAAATGTTGAGTTAGCAAAGAAGCGAAGAACATTAATCTCCCTAATTAATCAATTAAGCGTGTTGTAGTAAATCTTTCTTTTTTGGTCTCTTGGTCTTACCAGGACAAGAATTCATCTAGTCTGGTGGAGTATCCATCTTAGTGCTGTTACTATAGACAACATCACTCAGAGAAAGTGCTATATTCCTCGCATAAGCTACTGTGAGGTAACCATGCCGAGGGAATCTTATTTGGGCTGCGAGTACTATGTAATTTAAATATTTAGTCAGAGTTTACTTCTAGGGGGAAGTGTCCTCGTTCCAGGATATCCTGACGAACCCCCATACAGAGAGACATTAGACACTCGAAGATAGTGTCTAGTAGGCATTCAAGTTATGTGTGTGTACATGTGTGTGTGTGTCCAGCAAAAAGAAAAAAAATACACAATATACACTTACAAATCTTACGTCATTGGACTTAATAAAGCAGGTAGTCAGTTCTTTTATATTGTATCCTTAGTATATTGATATTATGTCTTTATTTTTGTTTTTCTGGTAATGCATTATATATATATATATATATATATATATATATATATATGCGATATATATAGATGCGATATATATATGCGATATATATATATGCGATATATATACATGCGATATATATATATATATATGCGATATATATATATATGCGATATATATATATATATGCGATATATATATATGCGATATATATATATGCGATATATATATATGCGATATATATATATGCGATATATATATATGCGATATATATATATATGCGATATATATATATGCGATATATATATGCAATATATATATATGCGATATATATATATGCGATATATATATATATATGCGATATATATATATGCGATATATATATATGCGATATATATATATGCGATATATATATGCGATATATATATATATCGCATATATATATCGCATATATATATATTGCATATATATATATCGCATATATATATATCGCATATATATATATCGCATATATATATATCGCATATATATATATCGCATATATATATATCGCATATATATATATCGCATATATATATATATGCGATATATATATATGCGATATATATATATGCGATATATATATATGCGATATATATATATATGCGATATATATATATGCGATATATATATATGCGATATATATATGCGATATATATATGCGATATATATATATATGCGATATATATATATATATGCGATATATATATATGCGATATATATATATGCGATATATATATATGCGATATATATATATATGCGATATATATATGCGATATATATATATGCGATATATATATATGCGATATATATATATGCGATATATATATATGCGATATATATATATATGCGATATATATATATGCGATATATATATATATGCGATATATATATATCGCATATATATATATATATATGCGATATATATATGCGATATATATATATGCGATATATATATGCGATATATATATATGCGATATATATATGCGATATATATATATATATATATATATATATACTCGGGTTTTTTTTATATTCAAAAGTAATGGACTAATGAATTCAACGAGGTTGTTAGATAGTGCTCAATAAAAAGAGCTGATAATACTTGTTTATTGTTATATAAACATGCTCACATCCCGCTGCTACAAAAAAGTTCAATGAATAACCTATTCATTGAACTTTTGAATAGTCAAGTCGCTGCCTGATGATATCTGTTGTTTGATTGAAACAAGTGGCTATTTGTAGCAGCGGGATGTGAGCATGTTTATATAACAATAAACAAGTATATATATATATATATATATATATATATATATATATATATATATATATATATATATATATATAGAGAGAGAGAGAGAGAGAGAGAGAGAGAGAGAGTGTGTGTGTGTGTGTGTGTGTGCTACATGCTCTGCTAGTTTTTCTTTTTGTGCTATTAGAAAATGCTAATATTAGGAACAGTAATCGATGCGTAAAACCGGTTTTTCCAGTTTTGCATTTTATCAATTATTTCTGATGGCGCGCAAAAAAAAAAAAATAATAATGAAATAAGTAAATAAACGGACATAAAAAAAGAGAAGCTGTTTATCTTCCTCTTTTCTCTAATTTGCAGCCCCCGTCTCGGTGTCCATCCCTACTCCATCTGCATTTATCCATTTTTTAACGACATTTTGTTGCTATAGTTATTGCATACAATGAATCCGGTTTAGTTTAACCATTCTCCCCCATCAGTCTTTTCTTTATTGACTTCTGAATAGTAACGGTCTGATGAATTTGCAGCTTGATACTCTGTCTGTCTGTCTGTCTGTCTGTCTGTCTGTCTGTCTGTCTGTCTGTCTCTTATTAAAACACCCATTATCTAATTTCATTGACGATTCATGAAGGAAATAGGATCGTCGAAAGATTTGAATCCCATACGAAATAACATATTTATTTACGTTTCTGGATATCCAATTAATGAGCAAGCTGAAACAAATGACCAAATCAATGAGTCTCATCATCCCGTATTCAATTGTTTTGATTATCACGCAGGTCGAATATAGATATTGACTATATCTGGATTCTGGGACGTCACTTTCAATATCCTTTTCCACCTTTTTCAGACATTACAATTTTTCAAATATAATAACTTTAACAATTTACCAAGTTTTCGATTTTTATGCTATCTAGCAATCCTATAACAATTGTATACTTTTATTTTGCAAGCCATTTACCCTGGATAAAAAAAACAAACAAACTAATGTCTAAAACTCCATGGAATAAGGCAATAATCGTTTATTTTTTTTTTAACAATTAATATTTTCAATGTTAATTTACATAGTTTATTTCTCCTCATATATATATATATATATATATATATATATATATATACACACACACACATATATATATACACACACACATACACGTGATATTCAAACACGGTAGTGTTTGAATATATGGTTAAATATAAGCTTTAGTCATTTAGAACTGCTTTAAAGCTTCACCGCTCACTCATTTTTCGACCAAATTTGAAACAATTATTACAGTCTATACATCACCTTCTCAGCTATATTGTGAAAAAAAAAATGTTCAATTTTCGTTCAGTAAAACAAAAGTTATGATGAATTTTCTGCTGTTCAATTATGCAAGGAGGTGAGCGACGTTTTTTATAACTGGTTTCCATAGCAACCTCGTCGCTTCAGCGACTACTGTTGCTACTAATTCACTGCTGTCGCGAAAAAGAGAAGTAACAAGTGAAACAGAGAAAGAGAGAGAGTGAAAGCATTAAAGGGAGATAATTGGAGGGATGTTATTGAAAAAAGACGAGTGCCGTACATTTTTATTACATATGTGTTTAGGGGGGGTTACGGTTACTAGAGTTCTGTTCTGAGCAATCACTGGTATTCTGCAATACCTTCTTCATGGCAAAACTACAAAGAACAAATATATTTGGCTGGTTCAGATGAGTTAGGCTTAAAAAAAAAAGAAAAAAAAAAGGAAGAATAAGGATTGGTTTGATGAAAATGATTAGGAAATCAATAAGTTACTTCAAGAGAAACACCTTCTTCGTGAAAAGGCCCTTCACCAAGGCGCACAAGGTAATGCATCGCAAGGACCACAAGACCACTCTGCAAAGAGAACCGAGGCGGATGAAAAACACACGCAGTCTGCTTCTGATAGAAAAGACTCAAAAACAATGTTTGGAGTTCTTCATCAGGTGTTTCGCCTTGATAGTTCCTTTGAAATTAAAAGATAATCACTCATCAAGGATCCTTCCAAAATTTTGGAATACTGGCAGGAACATTTTCATGACCTCTTCTAGAATCCATCTATTGTTGAAGCTGTGACTGAAGGTTTATCTCAATTAGCGATAAAGCACTCGATGGATAACGCTCCAACAATGGGGGAAGTGGATAGGCCAACTTGTCACGATCTTTAAAAATTGTTTTCAAACCTACTCATTCTTCACATAAGGAAGCTCTCATGTGAATGATTCGTACATGCACAGTCGTGAAAAAATTGACAAGCAGATAAAAATCCGATGACCCCCTCCAACCCAGTACCAA
>NC_136496.1:81137539-81222539 GCF_053919585.1 Euprymna scolopes
GGGACCTAGTTTTGAAAGCCGATTTATCATAATTTTCTGTAGGTTTCCGACTACTTTGTGATTGTATTTGAAAGATTCGAAAGGGGGGGGGGGATTGTACACGTGAAAAAAAAAGTTATGAAAAATGTTTTCACGACAAGCTAGCCAATTTAACTAAATTTTGAAGTTAAATAAATTCATTATAAAAATCCTTTAAAAGATAAATATTATTTTTCTGGGTCTATTTCAATGAAAATTAGTAAAGTGAAGACCTAGGATATTGAATTAAATAATAAAAAAAAACCACCTTGTTTATACAAAATACAGCTTATTTAGCCCTCAAAAAGCAAGTAATTATGCCGTACGCCAAAACGCAACTGATAAAGGTTTGTACACACGATTATACGGAAGCCCAAAATTTCAGCCAATCGCAACGCTGTTTCAAAAATGAAGTCATGATAGTAAAAGAAGGTAGGGGTGTCAGATTTCTTTTTTTTTTCGCCAGCCGTGCATCCGTACATTCCTATTCTGAACGTTTGTATCAATTTTTATCATTTTTTAATTTAATTATCTTTTATCTTCCTGTTTTTAAATTATTTTTTTTTAATTATTGTTCGAGATTATATAAAAATTATGTTACGCCAAGAGTTTCACATTCTTGCGAGCAAGGAAATTATTAAAATCTTGCATACAGAAATCTGTAATTAAAAAAAAGTAGAAATATTTTTGCTATTATAATTTTTTTTTTGTGTGAAAATATTAAATAAGCAATGGCTTAATTCAATGATAATATTGGTAGTTCGAGAAATTCATTTTACTTCGAGCTATATCGAATTCATTAATACAGACTTTAGAGGCTATTTTTCGTAATGTTGCTGTAAAAATTATATAATTTTTTAAAAATATAATCTTTTAAAAATTGTTATAATTTACGATGCTTTATTTTCATAAAAAAAGCAAAAACAAATTGTTGCATTTTTTTTACTGCAGGAAACCATAGCTTTAATAAAAGTACGTTTTAAACAAAATAATATATTTCCCCATAAGATTTAAATAAAAATAATTAGTTCATTATATTCCACGATCATTATTTGATGAATACTGAAAATTTCATTAAAATTGGTTAATTTCCTTATTTTTGGTGAATTTATAAGTAAAGGGAGGGGTCAAAATGTTTATACATTTTGAGCATCGGTATTCATTTTCCCGTACCTATGGTTTACAAATGTAAACATGTTCGAGTGATTGCCGATATCGGATTACCGTGGCCAAATCCCTGCTAAAAAAAATTGTTCACATCCATCATGATTAAACATCTAATCGGAAACTCGAAAAAAAAAAAATATTAAAAAAATAATAATGCAAGGACCATTATTTTTATTAAGAGAATTTGCTAAGAATTTTAAAGCCAGGACTTTCTTAGTCGACAGTGCTTTGGAGGAGTCACGAAGTAACTATTAACAAACGATTATAATTGCTTTGTTTACAAAGAATAAACGAAATAGGTAAATGTCGAATAAAAAGTCATAGCTTTAAAATTCTTAGAGAATTTTCATTTATTTAGAACATTGAATGTCTTGGGAGCTTTTTATTCATTGGCCCCAGTGCCAAGATTGTATAATTCTTGTTTATTGTCTTGGGAGCTTTTTATTCATTGGCCTCAGTGCCAAGATCGTATAATTCTTGTTTATTGTCTTGGGAGCTTTTTATTCATTGGCCCCAGTGCCAAGATCGTATAATTCTTGTTTATTGTCTTGGGAGCTTTTTATTCATTGGCCTCAGTGCCAAGATCGTATAATTCTTGTTTATTGTCTTGGGAGCTTTTTATTCATTGGCCTCAGTGCCAAGATCGTATAATTCTTGTTTATTGTCTTGGGAGCTTTTTATTCATTGGCCCCAGTGCCAAGATCGTATAATTCTTGTTTATTGTCTTGGGAGCTTTTTATTCATTGGCCCCAGTGCCAAGATCGTATAATTCTTGTTTATTGTCTTGGGAGCTTTTTATTCATTGGCCCCAGTGCCAAGATTGTATAATTCTTGTTTATTGTCTTGGGAGCTTTTTATTCATTGGCCTCAGTGCCAAGATCGTATAATTCTTGTTTATTGTCTTGGGAGCTTTTTATTCATTGGCCCCAGTGCCAAGATTGTATAATTCTTGTTTATTGTCTTGGGAGCTTTTTATTCATTGGCCTCAGTGCCAAGATCGTATAATTCTTGTTTATTGTCTTGGGAGCTTTTTATTCATTGGCCTCAGTGCCAAGATCGTATAATTCTTGTTTATTGTCTTGGGAGCTTTTTATTCATTGGCCTCAGTGCCAAGATCGTATAATTCTTGTTTATTGTCTTGGGAGCTTTTTATTCATTGGCCTCAGTGCCAAGATCGTATAATTCTTGTTTATTGTCTTGAATTTTCTCAAATATTTTCACAAATATTTTCACATATTTTCAAATATTTTCAAATATTTTCAAATATTTTCACATATTTTCAAATATTTTCAAATATTTTCAAATATTTTCAAATATTTTCAAATATTTTCACATATTTTCAAATATTTTCAAATATTTTCAAATATTTTCAAATATTTTCACATATTTTCAAATATTTTCAAATATTTTCAAATATTTTCACATATTTTCAAATATTTTCAAATATTTTCACATATTTTCAAATATTTTCAAATATTTTCAAATATTTTCAAATATTTTCAAATATTTTCAAATATTTTCACATATTTTCAAATATTTTCAAATATTTTCAAATATTTTCAAATATTTTCACATATTTTCAAATATTTTCACATATTTTCAAATATTTTCAAATATTTTCAAATATTTTCAAATATTTTCAAATATTTTCAAATATTTTCACATATTTTCAAATATTTTCACATATTTTCAAATATTTTCAAATATTTTCAAATATTTTCAAATATTTTCAAATATTTTCAAATATTTTCACATATTTTCAAATATTTTCACATATTTTCAAATATTTTCAAATATTTTCAAATATTTTCAAATATTTTCAAATATTTTCACATATTTTCAAATATTTTCAAATATTTTCAAATATTTTCACAAATATTTTCACATATTTTCAAATATTTTCACATATTTTCAAATATTTTCAAATATTTTCACAAATATTTTCACATATTTTCAAATATTTTCAAATATTTTCACATATTTTCAAATATTTTCAAATATTTTCAAATATTTTCACATATTTTCAAATATTTTCAAATATTTTCAAATATTTTCACAAATATTTTCAAATATTTTCAAATATTTTCACATATTTTCAAATATTTTCAAATATTTTCACATATTTTCAAATATTTTCAAATATTTTCAAATATTTTCACAAATATTTTCACATATTTTCAAATATTTTCAAATATTTTCACATATTTTCAAATATTTTCAAATATTTTCACATATTTTCAAATATTTTCAAATATTTTCAAATATTTTCACATATTTTCAAATATTTTCAAATATTTTCAAATATTTTCACAAATATTTTCAAATATTTTCAAATATTTTCACATATTTTCAAATATTTTCAAATATTTTCACATATTTTCAAATATTTTCAAATATTTTCAAATATTTTCACAAATATTTTCACATATTTTCAAATATTTTCAAATATTTTCACATATTTTCAAATATTTTCAAATATTTTCACATATTTTCAAATATTTTCAAATATTTTCAAATATTTTCACATATTTTCAAATATTTTCAAATATTTTCAAATATTTTCACAAATATTTTCAAATATTTTCAAATATTTTCACATATTTTCAAATATTTTCAAATATTTTCACATATTTTCAAATATTTTCAAATATTTTACAATATTTTCACAAATATTTTCACATATTTTCAAATATTTTCAAATATTTTCACATATTTTCAAATATTTTCAAATATTTTCAAATATTTTCACATATTTTCAAATATTTTCAAATATTTTCAAATATTTTCAAATATTTTCAAATATTTTCAAATATTTTCACATATTTTCAAATATTTTCACATATTTTCAAATATTTTCAAATATTTTCAAATATTTTCAAATATTTTCAAATATTTTCACATATTTTCAAATATTTTCAAATATTTTCAAATATTTTCACAAATATTTTCACATATTTTCAAATATTTTCAAATATTTTCAAATATTTTCACAAATATTTTCACATATTTTCAAATATTTTCAAATATTTTCACATATTTTCAAATATTTTCAAATATTTTCAAATATTTTCACATATTTTCAAATATTTTCAAATATTTTCAAATATTTTCAAATATTTTCAAATATTTTCAAATATTTTCAAATATTTTCACATATTTTCACATATTTTCAAATATTTTCAAATATTTTCAAATATTTTCAAATATTTTCAAATATTTTCACATATTTTCACATATTTTCAAATATTTTCACATATTTTCAAATATTTTCAAATATTTTCAAATATTTTCAAATATTTTCAAATATTTTCACATATTTTCAAATATTTTCACATATTTTCAAATATTTTCAAATATTTTCAAATATTTTCAAATATTTTCAAATATTTTCAAATATTTTCACATATTTTCAAATATTTTCACATATTTTCAAATATTTTCAAATATTTTCAAATATTTTCACATATTTTCAAATATTTTCAAATATTTTCACATATTTTCACATATTTTCAAATATTTTCAAATATTTTCAAATATTTTCACATATTTTCAAATATTTTCAAATATTTTCACAAATATTTTCACATATTTTCAAATATTTTCAAATATTTTCAAATATTTTCACATATTTTCAAATATTTTCAAATATTTTCAAATATTTTCACATATTTTCAAATATTTTCAAATATTTTCACATATTTTCAAATATTTTCACATATTTTCAAATATTTTCAAATATTTTCAAATATTTTCAAATATTTTCAAATATTTTCAAATATTTTCACATATTTTCAAATATTTTCACATATTTTCAAATATTTTCAAATATTTTCAAATATTTTCACATATTTTCAAATATTTTCAAATATTTTCACATATTTTCACATATTTTCAAATATTTTCAAATATTTTCAAATATTTTCACATATTTTCAAATATTTTCAAATATTTTCACAAATATTTTCAAATATTTTCAAATATTTTCACATATTTTCAAATATTTTCACATATTTTCAAATATTTTCAAATATTTTCAAATATTTTCAAATATTTTCAAATATTTTCACAAATATTTTCACAAATATTGTCTCAGAATTTTCATTTATTTAGAACATTGAATGTCTTGGGAGCTTTTTATTCATTGGCCCCAGTGCCAAGATTGTATAATTCTTGTTTATTGTCTTGGGAGCTTTTTATTCATTGGCCTCAGTGCCAAGATCGTATAATTCTTGTTTATTGTCTTGGGAGCTTTTTATTCATTGGCCTCAGTGCCAAGATCGTATAATTCTTGTTTATTGTCTTGGGAGCTTTTTATTCATTGGCCTCAGTGCCAAGATCGTATAATTCTTGTTTATTGTCTTGGGAGCTTTTTATTCATTGGCCTCAGTGCCAAGATCGTATAATTCTTGTTTATTGTCTTGGGAGCTTTTTATTCATTGGCCTCAGTGCCAAGATCGTATAATTCTTGTTTATTGTCTTGGGAGCTTTTTATTCATTGGCCCCAGTGCCAAGATCGTATAATTCTTGTTTATTGTCTTGGGAGCTTTTTATTCATTGGCCCCAGTGCCAAGATCGTATAATTCTTGTTTATTGTCTTGGGAGCTTTTTATTCATTGGCCCCAGTGCCAAGATCGTATAATTCTTGTTTATTGTCTTGGGAGCTTTTTATTCATTGGCCCCAGTGCCAAGATTGTATAATTCTTGTTTATTGTCTTGGGAGCTTTTTATTCATTGGCCTCAGTGCCAAGATCGTATAATTCTTGTTTATTGTCTTGGGAGCTTTTTATTCATTGGCCCCAGTGCCAAGATCGTATAATTCTTGTTTATTGTCTTGGGAGCTTTTTATTCATTGGCCTCAGTGCCAAGATCGTATAATTCTTGTTTATTGTCTTGGGAGCTTTTTATTCATTGGCCCCAGTGCCAAGATCGTATAATTCTTGTTTATTGTCTTGGGAGCTTTTTATTCATTGGCCTCAGTGCCAAGATCGTATAATTCTTATTTATTGTCTTGGGAGCTTTTTATTCATTGGCCCCAGTGCCAAGATTGTATAATTCTTGTTTATTGTCTTGGGAGCTTTTTATTCATTGGCCTCAGTGCCAAGATCGTATAATTCTTGTTTATTGTCTTGGGAGCTTTTTATTCATTGGCCCCAGTGCCAAGATCGTATAATTCTTGTTTATTGTCTTGGGAGCTTTTTATTCATTGGCCCCAGTGCCAAGATCGTATAATTCTTGTTTATTGTCTTGGGAGCTTTTTATTCATTGGCCCCAGTGCCAAGATTGTATAATTCTTGTTTATTGTCTTGGGAGCTTTTTATTCATTGGCCTCAGTGCCAAGATCGTATAATTCTTGTTTATTGTCTTGGGAGCTTTTTATTCATTGGCCCCAGTGCCAAGATCGTATAATTCTTGTTTATTGTCTTGGGAGCTTTTTATTCATTGGCCTCAGTGCCAAGATCGTATAATTCTTGTTTATTGTCTTGGGAGCTTTTTATTCATTGGCCTCAGTGCCAAGATCGTATAATTCTTGTTTATTGTCTTGGGAGCTTTTTATTCATTGGCCTCAGTGCCAAGATCGTATAATTCTTGTTTATTGTCTTGGGAGCTTTTTATTCATTGGCCTCAGTGCCAAGATCGTATAATTCTTGTTTATTGTCTTGGGAGCTTTTTATTCATTGGCCTCAGTGCCAAGATCGTATAATTCTTGTTTATTGTCTTGGGAGCTTTTTATTCATTGGCCTCAGTGCCAAGATCGTATAATTCTTGTTTATTGTCTTGAATTTTCTCAAATATTTTCACAAATATTTTCAAATATTTTCACAAATATTTTCACATATTTTCAAATATTTTCACAAATATTTTCACATATTTTCAAATATTTTCAAATATTTTCAAATATTTTCAAATATTTTCACAAATATTTTCACACATATTGTCTCAGAATTTTCATTTATTTAGAACATTGAATGTCTTGGGAGCTTTTTATTCATTGGCCCCAGTGCCAAGATTGTATAATTCTTGTTTATTGTCTTGGGAGCTTTTTATTCATTGGCCTCAGTGCCAAGATCGTATAATTCTTGTTTATTGTCTTGGGAGCTTTTTATTCATTGGCCTCAGTGCCAAGATCGTATAATTCTTGTTTATTGTCTTGGGAGCTTTTTATTCATTGGCCTCAGTGCCAAGATCGTATAATTCTTGTTTATTGTCTTGGGAGCTTTTTATTCATTGGCCTCAGTGCCAAGATCGTATAATTCTTGTTTATTGTCTTGGGAGCTTTTTATTCATTGGCCTCAGTGCCAAGATCGTATAATTCTTGTTTATTGTCTTGGGAGCTTTTTATTCATTGGCCCCAGTGCCAAGATTGTATAATTCTTGTTTATTGTCTTGGGAGCTTTTTATTCATTGGCCTCAGTGCCAAGATTGTATAATTCTTGTTTATTGTCTTGGGAGCTTTTTATTCATTGGCCTCAGTGCCAAGATCGTATAATTCTTGTTTATTGTCTTGGGAGCTTTTTATTCATTGGCCTCAGTGCCAAGATCGTATAATTCTTGTTTATTGTCTTGGGAGCTTTTTATTCATTGGCCTCAGTGCCAAGATCGTATAATTCTTGTTTATTGTCTTGGGAGCTTTTTATTCATTGGCCCCAGTGCCAAGATCGTATAATTCTTGTTTATTGTCTTGGGAGCTTTTTATTCATTGGCCTCAGTGCCAAGATCGTATAATTCTTGTTTATTGTCTTGAATTTTCTCAAATATTTTCACAAATATTTTCAAATATTTTCACAAATATTTTCACATATTTTCAAATATTTTCAAATATTTTCAAATATTTTCACAAATATTTTCACACATATTGTCTCAGAATTTTCATTTATTTAGAACATTGAATGTCTTGGGAGCTTTTTATTCATTGGCCCCAGTGCCAAGATTGTATAATTCTTGTTTATTGTCTTGGGAGCTTTTTATTCATTGGCCTCAGTGCCAAGATCGTATAATTCTTGTTTATTGTCTTGGGAGCTTTTTATTCATTGGCCCCAGTGCCAAGATCGTATAATTCTTGTTTATTGTCTTGGGAGCTTTTTATTCATTGGCCTCAGTGCCAAGATCGTATAATTCTTGTTTATTGTCTTGGGAGCTTTTTATTCATTGGCCCCAGTGCCAAGATCGTATAATTCTTGTTTATTGTCTTGGGAGCTTTTTATTCATTGGCCTCAGTGCCAAGATCGTATAATTCTTGTTTATTGTCTTGGGAGCTTTTTATTCATTGGCCCCAGTGCCAAGATTGTATAATTCTTGTTTATTGTCTTGGGAGCTTTTTATTCATTGGCCTCAGTGCCAAGATCGTATAATTCTTGTTTATTGTCTTGGGAGCTTTTTATTCATTGGCCCCAGTGCCAAGATCGTATAATTCTTGTTTATTGTCTTGGGAGCTTTTTATTCATTGGCCCCAGTGCCAAGATCGTATAATTCTTGTTTATTGTCTTGGGAGCTTTTTATTCATTGGCCCCAGTGCCAAGATTGTATAATTCTTGTTTATTGTCTTGGGAGCTTTTTATTCATTGGCCTCAGTGCCAAGATCGTATAATTCTTGTTTATTGTCTTGGGAGCTTTTTATTCATTGGCCCCAGTGCCAAGATCGTATAATTCTTGTTTATTGTCTTGGGAGCTTTTTATTCATTGGCCTCAGTGCCAAGATCGTATAATTCTTGTTTATTGTCTTGGGAGCTTTTTATTCATTGGCCTCAGTGCCAAGATCGTATAATTCTTGTTTATTGTCTTGGGAGCTTTTTATTCATTGGCCTCAGTGCCAAGATCGTATAATTCTTGTTTATTGTCTTGGGAGCTTTTTATTCATTGGCCTCAGTGCCAAGATCGTATAATTCTTGTTTATTGTCTTGGGAGCTTTTTATTCATTGGCCTCAGTGCCAAGATCGTATAATTCTTGTTTATTGTCTTGAATTTTCTCAAATATTTTCACAAATATTTTCAAATATTTTCACAAATATTTTCACATATTTTCAAACATTTTCACATATTTTCAAATATTTTCAAATATTTTCAAATATTTTCAAATATTTTCAAATATTTTCAAATATTTTCACAAATATTTTCAAATATTTTCAAATATTTTCAAATATTTTCAAATATTTTCACAAATATTTTCACACATATTGTCTCAGAATTTTCATTTATTTAGAACATTGAATGTCTTGGGAGCTTTTTATTCATTGGCCCCAGTGCCAAGATTGTATAATTCTTGTTTATTGTCTTGGGAGCTTTTTATTCATTGGCCTCAGTGCCAAGATCGTATAATTCTTGTTTATTGTCTTGGGAGCTTTTTATTCATTGGCCTCAGTGCCAAGATCGTATAATTCTTGTTTATTGTCTTGGGAGCTTTTTATTCATTGGCCTCAGTGCCAAGATCGTATAATTCTTGTTTATTGTCTTGAATTTTCTCAAATATTTTCACAAATATTTTCAAATATTTTCACAAATATTTTCACATATTTTCAAATATTTTCAAATATTTTCAAATATTTTCAAATATTTTCAAATATTTTCAAATATTTTCAAATATTTTCACAAATATTTTCAAATATTTTCAAATATTTTCAAATATTTTCAAATATTTTCAAATATTTTCAAATATTTTCAAATATTTTCAAATATTTTCAAATATTTTCACATATTTTCAAATATTTTCAAATATTTTCAAATATTTTCAAATATTTTCAAATATTTTCAAATATTTTCAAATATTTTCAAATATTTTCAAATATTTTCAAATATTTTCACAAATATTTTCACACATATTGTCTCAGAATTTTCATTTATTTAGAACATTGAATGTCTTGGGAGCTTTTTATTCATTGGCCCCAGTGCCAAGATTGTATAATTCTTGTTTATTGTCTTGGGAGCTTTTTATTCATTGGCCTCAGTGCCAAGATCGTATAATTCTTGTTTATTGTCTTGGGAGCTTTTTATTCATTGGCCCCAGTGCCAAGATCGTATAATTCTTGTTTATTGTCTTGGGAGCTTTTTATTCATTGGCCTCAGTGCCAAGATCGTATAATTCTTGTTTATTGTCTTGGGAGCTTTTTATTCATTGGCCCCAGTGCCAAGATCGTATAATTCTTGTTTATTGTCTTGGGAGCTTTTTATTCATTGGCCTCAGTGCCAAGATCGTATAATTCTTGTTTATTGTCTTGGGAGCTTTTTATTCATTGGCCCCAGTGCCAAGATTGTATAATTCTTGTTTATTGTCTTGGGAGCTTTTTATTCATTGGCCTCAGTGCCAAGATCGTATAATTCTTGTTTATTGTCTTGGGAGCTTTTTATTCATTGGCCCCAGTGCCAAGATCGTATAATTCTTGTTTATTGTCTTGGGAGCTTTTTATTCATTGGCCCCAGTGCCAAGATCGTATAATTCTTGTTTATTGTCTTGGGAGCTTTTTATTCATTGGCCCCAGTGCCAAGATTGTATAATTCTTGTTTATTGTCTTGGGAGCTTTTTATTCATTGGCCTCAGTGCCAAGATCGTATAATTCTTGTTTATTGTCTTGGGAGCTTTTTATTCATTGGCCCCAGTGCCAAGATCGTATAATTCTTGTTTATTGTCTTGGGAGCTTTTTATTCATTGGCCCCAGTGCCAAGATCGTATAATTCTTGTTTATTGTCTTGGGAGCTTTTTATTCATTGGCCCCAGTGCCAAGATCGTATAATTCTTGTTTATTGTCTTGGGAGCTTTTTATTCATTGGCCCCAGTGCCAAGATCGTATAATTCTTGTTTATTGTCTTGGGAGCTTTTTATTCATTGGCCTCAGTGCCAAGATCGTATAATTCTTGTTTATTGTCTTGGGAGCTTTTTATTCATTGGCCCCAGTGCCAAGATCGTATAATTCTTGTTTATTGTCTTGGGAGCTTTTTATTCATTGGCCCCAGTGCCAAGATCGTATAATTCTTGTTTATTGTCTTGGGAGCTTTTTATTCATTGGCCCCAGTGCCAAGATCGTATAATTCTTGTTTATTGTCTTGGGAGCTTTTTATTCATTGGCCCCAGTGCCAAGATCGTATAATTCTTGTTTATTGTCTTGGGAGCTTTTTATTCATTGGCCCCAGTGCCAAGATCGTATAATTCTTGTTTATTGTCTTGGGAGCTTTTTATTCATTGGCCCCAGTGCCAAGATTGTATAATTCTTGTTTATTGTCTTGGGAGCTTTTTATTCATTGGCCTCAGTGCCAAGATCGTATAATTCTTGTTTATTGTCTTGGGAGCTTTTTATTCATTGGCCCCAGTGCCAAGATTGTATAATTCTTGTTTATTGTCTTGGGAGCTTTTTATTCATTGGCCTCAGTGCCAAGATCGTAT
The DNA here is from genome assembly GCF_053919585.1 of Euprymna scolopes. Taxonomy (NCBI): domain Eukaryota; kingdom Metazoa; phylum Mollusca; class Cephalopoda; order Sepiida; family Sepiolidae; genus Euprymna; species Euprymna scolopes. The sequence continues at coordinate 81,149,094 of NC_136496.1, forward strand.
AATTCTTGTTTATTGTCTTGGGAGCTTTTTATTCATTGGCCCCAGTGCCAAGATTGTATAATTCTTGTTTATTGTCTTGGGAGCTTTTTATTCATTGGCCCCAGTGCCAAGATCGTATAATTCTTGTTTATTGTCTTGGGAGCTTTTTATTCATTGGCCCCAGTGCCAAGATCGTATAATTCTTGTTTATTGTCTTGGGAGCTTTTTATTCATTGGCCCCAGTGCCAAGATCGTATAATTCTTGTTTATTGTCTTGGGAGCTTTTTATTCATTGGCCCCAGTGCCAAGATCGTATAATTCTTGTTTATTGTCTTGGGAGCTTTTTATTCATTGGCCCCAGTGCCAAGATTGTATAATTCTTGTTTATTGTCTTGGGAGCTTTTTATTCATTGGCCTCAGTGCCAAGATCGTATAATTCTTGTTTATTGTCTTGGGAGCTTTTTATTCATTGGCCCCAGTGCCAAGATCGTATAATTCTTGTTTATTGTCTTGGGAGCTTTTTATTCATTGGCCCCAGTGCCAAGATCGTATAATTCTTGTTTATTGTCTTGGGAGCTTTTTATTCATTGGCCCCAGTGCCAAGATCGTATAATTCTTGTTTATTGTCTTGGGAGCTTTTTATTCATTGGCCCCAGTGCCAAGATTGTATAATTCTTGTTTATTGTCTTGGGAGCTTTTTATTCATTGGCCTCAGTGCCAAGATCGTATAATTCTTGTTTATTGTCTTGGGAGCTTTTTATTCATTGGCCCCAGTGCCAAGATCGTATAATTCTTGTTTATTGTCTTGGGAGCTTTTTATTCATTGGCCCCAGTGCCAAGATCGTATAATTCTTGTTTATTGTCTTGGGAGCTTTTTATTCATTGGCCCCAGTGCCAAGATTGTATAATTCTTGTTTATTGTCTTGGGAGCTTTTTATTCATTGGCCTCAGTGCCAAGATCGTATAATTCTTGTTTATTGTCTTGGGAGCTTTTTATTCATTGGCCCCAGTGCCAAGATCGTATAATTCTTGTTTATTGTCTTGGGAGCTTTTTATTCATTGGCCTCAGTGCCAAGATCGTATAATTCTTGTTTATTGTCTTGGGAGCTTTTTATTCATTGGCCTCAGTGCCAAGATCGTATAATTCTTGTTTATTGTCTTGAATTTTCTCAAATATTTTCACAAATATTTTCACATATTTTCAAATATTTTCAAATATTTTCAAATATTTTCACAAATATTTTCACACATATTGTCTCAGAATTTTCATTTATTTAGAACATTGAATGTCTTGGGAGCTTTTTATTCATTGGCCCCAGTGCCAAGATTGTATAATTCTTGTTTATTGTCTTGGGAGCTTTTTATTCATTGGCCTCAGTGCCAAGATCGTATAATTCTTGTTTATTGTCTTGGGAGCTTTTTATTCATTGGCCTCAGTGCCAAGATCGTATAATTCTTGTTTATTGTCTTGGGAGCTTTTTATTCATTGGCCTCAGTGCCAAGATCGTATAATTCTTGTTTATTGTCTTGGGAGCTTTTTATTCATTGGCCTCAGTGCCAAGATCGTATAATTCTTGTTTATTGTCTTGGGAGCTTTTTATTCATTGGCCTCAGTGCCAAGATCGTATAATTCTTGTTTATTGTCTTGGGAGCTTTTTATTCATTGGCCTCAGTGCCAAGATCGTATAATTCTTGTTTATTGTCTTGGGAGCTTTTTATTCATTGGCCTCAGTTCCAAGATCGTATAATTCTTGTTTATTGTCTTGGGAGCTTTTTATTCATTGGCCTCAGTGCCAAGATCGTATAATTCTTGTTTATTGTCTTGGGAGCTTTTTATTCATTGGCCTCAGTGCCAAGATCGTATAATTCTTGTTTATTGTCTTGGGAGCTTTTTATTCATTGGCCTCAGTGCCAAGATCGTATAATTCTTGTTTATTGTCTTGGGAGCTTTTTATTCATTGGCCTCAGTGCCAAGATCGTATAATTTTTGTTTATTACTTATTTGTCATGTTATTTGACCAATAACGCCGTGTTATTTATTTCTTTTATTTTCAGTGAATTTTTTCAGGTACGCATGGAAAAACTAAAAGAATTAATAATACTGTTTCATTATAGTAAGAAAGATAACGAATTAGTTATTACTAAAAATAACGAATTAGTTATTACTAAAATATTAACAGCGAAAATGCATATTTTCTGGTAATAATAAAAATAAAGTCCGCTTCATTTTGTTTTCGAGTTTCCAATTCGATGTTAAAGTTCTATGGACGCGGACGACTTTTTAGCGGCGATTTGACCAGGTTATTCCGATATTGACATTTAACCATACCTACCAGCGATAAAAAAGAAATCCACTCCTCTCCTACTCTCACCAACCATATTTGCGAGTGGGTATGCTGTTTACGATTTACACGGTTAAATTTGGGGGATTTATTTATCTACCACTCTCGGTATCTATCCCGAAAGCCGTTCTTAACATGGGGGGGAGTCCATCAATCTAAACAGTTTATATACAGTGAGAATCCCTCAATTCTAAAAAAAATCTGGTTCTATTTTCTATTCTTATTCTAATTGGCAATTTTTCATAATTTTATTATTGCATAAGGCTTTACGCATTTCCTTATTTACTTTTTTTCAAAAACCGTAGTTTCCTTCTGTTGCGAGGGAAAGGCTTCCACCAGGCAACGCCGGTTAATGGGTCCTGCTAGTAAAATATAAATTAAAGGTACTTGCAACTTCTCTTCAAATTTTTTGAATTTTTAATCATGCTCAAATGTATTTTATTTTCTTTTGGTGGATTGATAGTTGCTTTTTCTTCTGATGAGTTAAATAAATAGTTTCATTGATTGGCATAATAATTACATGACTGATTGTGCACTACGAAGCAGTTGAAAAATTGGAATATAGACTTTTTTCATTTGTCTATTATATATATCCTTTCCTCAGACAGAAACGACATGGCTGACGAGAGCCTAACATCATTTACGTTTTACCATTAACTGGCCCCCTTTATGTTGGGCTTGAAACCGACGGTACCAATGTTTTTTTCTGAACTTCTGTACAATTAAATAAATAAATATTAAGCTCTTATATCGAAAAAGTTTTTCTTTGTAATCGAGCATTTTGTTGGAATTCTTCCCCCCCCCCAAAAAAAAACAGTAAACAAATACATAGCCCCGCTAGGAGTGGCAGTTGAACACTGAGAGCCCGGTGGTTGAGCACTCTAGAGAAGGAAACCCATATCACAGAAGAATCTCTCGCTCACACACCTTAGCAAGGGAAGGAAAAAAATTGGAAAAATACATCTTGGAGTACTCCGATAAGAACATACCAACTCCCAGTAACCAGCTATACACGAGGGTCGTCCTAACAAAAATCGAAGAGGTCATCAAGAGAATGAGATGGAAAATCTTAAATGAGGTGAGCAACCAGGGGAAGACAGAAAAAAATTCTTTGGGTTGAAATCAATTAAATACCCAGGAAAAAATAGACGAATTAGATAAATTTGAAAAGGATTTATTAGACATTATTCCAGCATTAGAGTTCAAATACAAGCCAAACAAATTCCAGAGGTCTTTAGCCAACGATATAAAGAGATTGAAAAGGAATAATGACACAATAGTATTCTCCGAATTCTCAAGAATTTATATAAAATGGATAAAGCAAAGAAAATACAACTGACTTTAAACTCTATTAACGATAAATACCAAGTAGCAAAAAAAAAAAAAAAGAAACAGATGGATCTATTAACATAGAAGCCACAGAAGTAGCTACGAAATTAGGCATAGAATATAGAGCTAACCGCCTAGCTAAGAGAAAAGCATTTGTAACTTTAAAAAACCATAAGGAAAATTTTACCAACAATCCATCCTGCAGACTTATAAATCCAGCTAAAGGCGAAATAGGATTAGCCATTAAAGCTATAATAAAAGAAATTGTCAAAAATATAAAAAGTAAAACCAACCTCAACCTATGGGGTAACACACAGTCAGTGCTAAAATGATTTAACAATATAACCGCAAATTCATTCAGCTAGATATTACAGACTTTTACCCCTCCATTACAAAAGACACACTAGAAAAAACATTGAGTTTTGCATCAAAATACAAAAAAATTAGCAATATAGAAATAGAAACCATCATGCATGCTGGGCAAACTCTCTTATTCTATGAAGGGAAGACCTGGGTAAATAAAACAAACAAACCCAGAAGACCCATTTGACTTAGTGAGCCTATTCCTACTAGAGACTCTGAATAAAAAATTCCCAGATCATACATTCGGCCTGTATAGGGACGATGGCCTTTGTCTCTCACGCGACCACAACGAGACTAGCCTAGATAAGCTTAGAAAAGATCTAACCAAAACATTTCATGAACTAGGTTTTAAAATAACAATTACCACCAACCTACACGAAATAGACTTCCTAGACACAACTCTAAATCTAAACAACAAGACACATAGACCATTCCACAAACCCAATGAGACACTTAGGTACATAAACAAAGGATCCTGTCACCCCCTTCAGTTTTAAAAAACATGGTTGCCAATATCAACAAAGAAATCTCCACACTGTCATCAAACGCCGGCATCTTCAACCAAGCAGCTCCATATTACATTCACAGAAATCATTAAATACCAAATAAATACCCCAACATCGGCTGACAAAAGACAGACGCAACCAGAGGCGGAACATCATTTGGTTCTCACCCCCATCTTCCCTCAACACAAAAACACGAGTGGGATACCTATTCCTGAAACTGCTAGACAGAAATTTCCCTCCACAAAATAAGCTGCACAAACTATTCAACAGAAACACGATTAAGGTAAGCTATTCCACCACTCCATCAATAAAAAGATCATCGCAAAGGAACGCAATGAAAATGAAATTGCGGACTGCTCTTGCAGATCCAGGGAAGATTGCCCATTAGAGGGAAAATGCAGGGTGAAATCCCTCGTATATGAAGCGACACTCACACATCAGGCTAACGATACACCAGAAATATACATAGGCATGATGAAAGGGACATTTAAGCAGAGATTTTACATGCACAATAGTTCCTTCAGGGCAAAAACAAGGATAAAGACAGCATTATCCTCCCGAGTACGGCAGCTAAAAGACAACGGAACACCATTCAGCATTAAATGGAAGATCATAGAGAGAAAACCAGCATACTCACCAGCCTCAAAACGGTGTCCCCTTTGTGATGCGGAGAAATACCACATTATACAGACTATTAATGACCCTCAAAGGACCTGTTCGAACGTACGCAGTGAGACCCTTAAAGCCTGTTTACATAGGAGTCAAGCGCTTCTAATAAACTGGGAGGACCGAACAACAAACGAAGACCCCCACCTAAAGGAATTTCTTCAAGAGTATTCTAGAGGCAGTCAACTTAACGCATAAATTAGTAAAGTGAAAATGGACATTTAGACAATTGTAAGTATAAATATTAAGTATAATAATTAAGTATAAAAATGAAGAAAATTATGACTACCTAAAAGAATACAATACACATATATAAAAGACTTAGAAATTAAATTGCCTGCATACCTCTCCTCAACCATTTACAATAAAAAAGGTTAAAAAATAAATAAGATAGATTAATTACCTCCCTTGGCTCAACTGAAACATGGATTACCTCCCCTTAACTAAAACAAAGAAAGAAGGTAAATTAATAAAATGAATTAATTATATCCCTTGCACCAGCTAAAATTAACAGAAGGCAGACCGGAAACAATGCAAAAAACAGAACAGTACATATTTACTAAAATGCTTAAATAAAAAATTTAAAAATTTAAAACTTCATTTCATCTCTTCTCTTCTCTTCTCTTCTCTTCTTCTTCTATTCTGTCTTCTATCTTCTTCTTCTATCTATTCTTCTATCTATATAAATAAAATGAACTCATTTTTTCCCGTCTGATTTTGACATTAATAGGATTAAAAATCAAGATATTTCATGCAAATATAATATGCACAAACGGCAGAACAATATCTGAGGTGTGTTATAGGCTTATTATTTCTCAAATTCCTCGATAATCTTAGATTTCTATACTTTTTCTGCTGAGAAGTCACGGCCAAAATCGGTTAAGATCAATGGAAGTGGTAAAATATTTTCTCTCTAATAAATTCCTCCTCCCCCTGCCACCACTTAACACCGTTTGGGGATCGTTCACAAGGAACAGTTGAGAAGAGAACACCGGTTTGGCTTCGTAGTTCTTTCATGTGAAGTTATTTAAAATCACTAAACTAAGCTGCAGTGCTCTGTGGCGTAGTGGTTAGCGTGCTGGACAATTCACATTATATTTTCACGTTCGCGCCGACCTACCGTAGTCGTTTTTTTTTTTTTTTTCCTAAACAACTGGAATGGACTTTTCTTGGTGGCCGAACTGTTAACGTTGTAGATGTTTTTTTTTTCACACTTTATTTTCCTACTTTTACTCATGACTCCGGGTTTGATCCTTCCTACTTACCTACCATAACATTTTTTAAAACTCCCCCCCCCCCGTCCCGGAAACAAACACTCGGGCAACGCCGGGTACCCCCGCTAGTATTAGAATAAAATAAAATATAAAGAGATAGGAATAAGCTATAGTTAAATAGAAATGAACATCATTATATAAAAAATAAATGCGGGTCTGAAAAATTTTTTTTCCTCAGACAGAAACAACATGGCTGACGAGAGCCTAACATCATTTACGTGTTACCATTAACTGATCCCCTTTATGTTGGGCTTGAAACTTGTGCATTATAGTTAACAAGAAGAAAAAGAGCTGGTGGTGAAAAAAGCAAATGGTCAACAAATAATTGTCACCAAAGGCAAGAAAAATTTTTTTCTATTTATCTATATAATTTAAACGTGTGATTATTGGTGATAAGAGTCATTCGGTATATATTGGTAAGCGTTACTTTTACATAGCCGAGCTATCAAGTTTTTCAAGATGATCGATAAAATTTCCAGGACTTGGTCTCGAATTTCAAACTTTTAAAATAGTAAAACAAATTAAAAGACTAATAATAAAACCGTAAGCCTAAGTTCAAAGGTGTTTGCCAATCAGATTAGGGTGTTGTTGTTGTTGTTGTTGTTGTCGTCGTCGTCCTTCTTATAATAACAATAATGGTGATGATAGTAATAATAATAATATTTGTGAGCAAGTCCCGACAAAATTGTCAGCCATCTTGAAAAGCACACTGGATCGGCTAAGTAAAAATGACACTAACAAATGCATAGTTAATGAATCTTATAATCAGTAAACACGTGAAAATTATACAGATTAGAAAAATTTATCTTCTTGCGTTTGGTAACAATTATTTTTTTTTTTTGGGGGGGGTCTTTTTTGCACCTTTTCTTCTTAACTATACATCAAAATGGTCAACAACATTTAAAACAATTTAAAAATAAATAAATACTTTTTTAAATAAATAAAACAATTTTCATAGCGAGATAAAAAAAAAATACAATTAATCATAAAGAGAAGAAAAAAATATGCAAATTTGTCCATACAATTAATTTTGGGAGTTTCAAATATTTAAAAAAAAATTCAGTTTAAAAAATGGCCAATATTTTTCAATCTGTCAATTATCGATTACTTGTTAATCAAAACTTTATAAAAATTTCCCAAAACAAATTTATTTAATCTGAAGTTCAAAATTAAAGCCAACAAAATTATTTCACTAAATTGTTAAAGGAAACTCTTATATGAATGAAAGTTGTCATTATATGAAAATCTATGACTTAAAATTTGTAAATAATTTGGAACAGACATTATTGGAATGCGTGTTTTTTTTTTTATTTTAGAAAACTAATTTTTATTAATTTTATTTTAATTCAATAACTGTTCAATTAATTAATTTTGTGTTTTTGTATTATTTTAGTGTATTTGTTTTGTTTTTAAGCAAAAATTACGCAAAACTTATGACATTTTCGGATAGTGACCTTTTGAATTGTATCCCCTTCAAACGAGTTCTTCAAAAACAAAAACAAAAAATGCCAGAAAAAAAAAACAGAAAACAGTAATGCACAAGTACCAATGTTTTTTTTTGTTTTTTTTACGTGATTTAAAAAGAGCGTCTAAATGGCCTTTAAAGTGTAGTTTTAATTTTAAACATTTTGATTAATCTCGATAAACGTATAAGCAACTCACCACTTTTGTACCGGGCCTGAAAACGAAGAGAAGAACAAAGCCAATCAGACTCAAAATCAAAATAATGACCAGGGACACAAATTTTGTAGAATCTGAACAATTCATATTGATTAGACTCAGATCTAACGTCTTCTAAAACAGAAAGCGAAGCGTCTTCTGAAGTAACTTCGAAACGAAACGATTAAAACTAAAAGTGAAACCGTTTTGTTATTTATTTGCTAGTCCCCAAACTTACTACGCTTTCAGTAAAAACTGCTATATCAGCTTTACACAGAAGTCTTTCATGTGTGAATACAGAATCACTAAACCATAGAACATGCAGTCCAACTTCTCGCACAGTCAAAATAGCAACATCTAATAATTGACAACAAAAAAACTATCTAAATACTATAAAGCAACATCCCAGATATTTTTGAGGCTCCTAAAAAAAAAAAGATTCGGAACGACCAGAGTCCCCCGTAGACGTTGGCGGTATTGCACAGAACGGCCACAACGTAATTTATTTTTGTTTTGTGAATTCTTTGGCAGAATAAAAAAAAACAAATTAAAGAGGCTGGAAACGACTTATTAAAGGGGCTGGAAACGACAGAATAAAAAAACAAATGAAAGGGGCTGGAAACGACAAGTTTATTTTTACTTATAGTATACATATACATTTTATTTAATTAAGAAAAAAAAAAGCCCGATCTGATTCAGGGAGTCTTAAGTACGACGACCCCTGGTGTGTTTGAGGTATTGTGGTGAAAACCTAGCTAGGATTAGCATAGACCAACACAAGGTACACTGACGAGGATGACCATAGACGCCCCTCCTCAAATTTTGAGTGGCTTTGTGCCTAATTTTTTTTTATTGTCCTTTTTTGCATTTTAGAAAAATAAAAATGCATTACTTAAAGGGGCTGGCAACATTGAAAGAAACCCATCACTGTTAATTAAACTTTGTTTTCTGCTTAGTAGTTTTAACTCAACTTCCTGTTTCATTACCATGGCGTTTTCTCTCTTTTGAAACATTCATCGGTTTTCACACTTTATTTATTTTTGACAAAGGGATGTTATCCCGAAATATCAAAGACACCAACCATCCTCGTCCAAAACAGTAAGTCCCCATTTACTTATTTTCTATGTGATGGTATATGTGATTTTGAAAAGTAAATAGACTTACGCAGGGGTGAACTGGAGGTTTAAAGCGGTCCATGCATTATATACAGAGCGGCCCCGGCCCATCTCACTAAAATAGGCATAAAGTAGCAACTCGTCTTACAGGTTCTAGGATATATCCTATATATGACAATTTGGCGAATATAACGGACTTTTCATTTGCTATTTCTTAACTTTTGCTTAGAAATATAATTTGGAAAGGTTATAAACGTATTTGATGATATAAACGCGCAGTTAAACAAAGTAGTGTATCTTGTTTCGCATAATCAACAAAGAAAATATAAAAGAAACAATGAGTTATTAAAAATAACTGCTTTATTTCCATTGTTACAATCACATTTTCAGACGGTATGCCTTTTGCGAGTGTCCCCTCTCGAATTCAGTCTTAGAATTGGAATTAGGAGCATCCCATCCTGACTTAACTGTCGTTAAGTCAGCATTCTTTTTTACATTGCAGTCACAACTTTTCAAACCCCGGAAGCCACTCGAGGATAAAGGTAAATAAGTGTACAATAGTAAATAGGACAATATTGTAGTAATGGTTAGAAGCGGAAATTTGGTAATTTAGATGACTTAAGAGGACAGTTCGTAAAGAATTCGTTTACATTGGACTTGAAGACAAATGTCTGATATTTAGTGCAATGAATTTTTGGTGGCTACTGTAAAATGAATAAATCGTAAAATTTACGTTGGTTGAGCAAAGATAAAAAGGCAAAAATAGGAGATTTTAATATATTAGCCAATTTTATTGATGTTGGCAAAAAATAAAATGAAAAGATATTAATGTTCAAAAGAAAAGATGCAAGATTTCGATGTAAAAGATGAAATGTGTTTTGTGTTGAAATCAATTGGAAGAAGAGGTATTTGAATGTGTGAGGGAAAGGAGCAGACAAAAAATAAAGTTATTGAATGAGAAGGTTTTATGTTAATATTTAAATGCATTGGTAAAATTAGATTTCGTCCCAAAATATTTTTGTCATGGACGAAAAGGAAATATGCGAGTTTTTTTTTTTTTTTTTTTTTTTTAAATATTAGAATTAATATAGTTTGCTTCAATGAGAAAAGAAAGACAGCAGCAGGACGTCTTTTGTTAGTTATAGTTAGCGATGATAATGTTGATTGCTTTATGTACGCTGTTTGAGCGAAAAAGTAGTCAAATAGAATTGTGTTTTCGATGATTTTTTGGCTGCTGTATATTTTGAGATATTTTCAGTATTTGAGGCTGATACATATTCGATTTCAGCTTTCAAAGAATATCGTTGAAAGATGAAGCTGAAATTCTTTTTGTTGTTTGACTTAAAGATAAAATCAATGATGATAAGTTTTTAGGGGCAAAAATTGTATTTAATTTATGATGGTCGTTGTTGACGATGAAGTTTAGTGTATGACTGATTTAAGAGGCAGTCGAAGGTTTTTAACTTTGGTTGAGGTTCATTGATCCCAGTATTTTTGATACTGTTGAAAGACCGAATTAAGCTTTCGCATTATCGTTGGAATATTAAGCTGAAATTCTGTTGATGGTCTTTAAAATCAGTGACGCGATTGATGTAAAGTCTGTGCTGGATAAACATCCATCACCGATTGCTTCAGTGTTGGCCACTGTTTCACAAAGTTTCGAAATTCTATGCGTAGTTATTCTGCCGTTGCATCCTCATTAAATCTTTGCAAATTTTTGTGAAGCTCTTCCATGGATGATGCCGGTGAGAATTCTCAAAAGTTTCGTGGACAAATCAGCGTACAATGTTGAACTTGAAGAACTGTTAAAACTTTGTGTAGTTAAAGTTAGTTGGTGTTGTTTTAAGCTTGATGAAATAATGTTGAGCGGATAAGAGTTGTGCAGTCAATCAACAGGCAAAAATCACTGCTCACACAAATTCTTCCAACTGATTTTGCCGCTTCTCAAACGTCAAATGATTTCTCCTCCCTTTCCCACCCACAAGTGACCTGTTTTTATAAGGCACGCGCACGTGATTTTGCAAGACTTCGTTCACTACAAAACGTCACAGCCACCACGATGAACTCTTTCTTTCTTTCTTTCTCGACGTGTGCGACTCACAGGACAGACAGACACAAAGACGTTTGTACGGTAAGCCATTTTCCCCACACTTCCCCTGATCTCATGATCACAGAGATAGCAAGGGGGTGTTGATCGTCTTTGCCGGGTGCTTCTTTAAGGGGGGACGACACACGCCTCATCTTCACTTGTGCTTTCGTCTGCGGTCTGAGGGTCGAGCATCTATGTCTGTTCTGGGAGGCTACTAATCTCAGAGTCACTGTCTGATGGTGATGCTGCAATCCAGAGCGATGCCTCGCTAGATTCTGACTCTGATTCGCTCATGTCGTCTAGTGATGGTTGCGTTAATAACCGTATGTCTTTAACATGACGGGGCACGCCGTCGACCCACACCGCTTGTGGGCTGATTATTTCAGTGACTTGCCATTTCGTGAGAATGTCCGGTTTCAGCGAATCGTAAACGTCGGAACATTGGCGGGGAGAAGTTAGTAATTTTGATGCGGAAATCGGAAGGAGTATGTTATGTCTATGTATGTAATATTCCAGTTACGAGGATGTAATCTCACTGTAGTAGAAAATTGCAGAATGGTACCCGATGACAACGGGTAGCAGTGGTAGGACTAAATATATAGAGAGAAAAGTAAGGAGTTTTTCCTCTTATAATGTTGTGATTGCGATGGTGCTCCTCCACGGATGGAATGTAGCATTTTAATATCACAACTGAATGTGCATGTATCCACCGGCTCACCGAACATTGCCCATATACCTGACTAGCCAGTCCGCCACTGGACGTACGGTATTCTATAATTCTACAAGATTTTCACCTGTTTATCTATTGTTTATTGTTCATTTTCCACACCACTTCCTACACCAGTAACCTACATTGCTATAGCCTTCTAATACACTTATATTTTATTTACCAGCAACGCTTAAAGCAAACTACGTTTCCCTACTATATATAAATATATTTTTTCTTCATAAGTTTTGGTTTCGGTTTCGATTCAAGCTGATGCACCCAAGTTATATGGATATATATTTTTTTATGTTTAAAATAATTACTTTATAATATATAAGTATTGATAGAAAAATAATGTATTCGAAATTTGCATAAATTAAAATATATCTTAGCATATTTTACGACCGGGCTACGCCGGGCGTCCCTGCTCGTTTAGATACATACTTTTGCAGTTTTAACAAAAGAGCTACAATAATATCATAGTGTCTTCATTTACGCTTACATATGCAAGAGTCCACTGTAGAATTAACACAGTTCCCGCTAGTTATATATTATTATTTTTTATTGGAATCCTTTGAGATGCGTAATTTATTTATTTATTTATTTGCGGGCTGTTATCCTCATCTTCATATTTATTGCGCAGTGGATAGAAGCGTTGAATCTCTACGGTTTAAGGTGAGAATTGTCTGAAGATTTACATCCTACTCAAGGCAGATAAGAGTATTAGTTAGCCAAAATGTGATGAGACAACGACAACTATGGAAGGCAGTAATTGCTGTGAATACAGTTACGAAACCCAGCATTCCTATCCCGTTGCGGTTAATAGCCTGAAGAAGGCCAGATGATGAGTTGGCCGAAACGTTGTGAAGCAACAACTATGAAGATGAGGATAACAGTCCTGCAAAAATTAAAAAAAAAATAAGAAAAAGTTAATGTATAAATAAACTCGCAAACATGTAATCGCTGTCTGCTCAAACACATTAATATCTTCAGATTGAATTGTAGTCAATAGAAGATGTCTTTCACACTAACACGAAGGATAGATACTAAAATAGACTTTTTAAACGTACACTGATATCTCGTTGTTTGTAATTTTGATTACTCTAGACTGCTAGACATGAGAATAAAGTTAGAAAAAATCAGAGTAAAAACCGTGGCGGTGATGTATAAAAAAGTACTTTGTTTATACACGCGTGCGTATGTGTGAGTTTGTTCCCTATGAATGGCTGGGCTGATTTTTTTTTCAAATTTTACACAAATGTATTTTATAAGCTTGGGAGTGTTCTTAGATATGTTTTGTACCGGAATGCCTCCGGTAAGTATCGATACTCAAAAAAAAAACATCGGATTAAAGAAGGAACAGTCGGATTTTGACAAAAGTATACACCCTTATAGAGTTTTATCACTGCATAAGCAGCCGGTCGGTGTATAAAATCAACAGTAAGTTCTTTAATCAGACAGAGGTGCGTTCGAAATGAATGTTCCTGATTACAGCACAATTAAACCATGACACTTGATTTTTGCATGTTAAACTTTAATTCAGGCAATTATATAAAAATAATTTTATAAAATCAACAGTATTTTATCCACAGTGCAATGTAGATTACAGTGTATTGCAGACTAAGTCATCGCAGGGAGACGTATGAAGCTTGCTCCCAGTGCACCAAGGTGGGTCTCTGGCTAGACCAGATAACCGATTTGATTGAAAAATAGGCAAGTTCTCTGATTTCGATTACAGTAAAAGCATTGGAAGTGCGAAACATTCGTTAATCCTCATTTAATCCCGGGCAACATTGGATCTTTCTGCTAGTTTTCAACAAAATCAGAAAATTCCAAAAATTCCCCCCACCCCAGTATTTTGAGATATTCTATAAGATTCCGAACTTATACTGAATATTCCAGGTGATCAGAATGATTCCAGAAGATTCAGGAAAATTCCAAGTGATTCCAATTTATTCTGCTATTAGATTGGCGCAAAAATAATGTCGTTTTTGACATAAAGTGGAACGTAAAAAAACAACGTTATTTTTGCACCGACCTAATACATCCCACGAGATTTCAAAAGATTTCGAAAAGTTCTTAGAAATTCTAAAATATTCCATGCTAAATTAAACAAGATTTTACAAGTTATTTATCCCTCAATGCTATCTTCTCACAGTCTCTTACGACCATGCTACGGCTGTTCAACTTTTCTTTTATCATTATATTCCTGAGACGCCTTTTTGATTTGTGTAATAGACGTTTATCCTGTGGCAGTTCCCAATATAACAGTTGTTGAGGGAATCTGTCATTTTTCACCCTACCCGGGTGGCGTATAATGTGCAGTTCTTTGCCCAACATACCAACTTGTTGTGGAACAGTAATTTCTAGTATGAGCGATTGCCAACGTTTAGGATTCTTCTGAAGTATGTTTGTTTGAACTCTAGACCTCTAGTAAACCCTAACAAAAATCCGGTTTGGAGTCCTGATAAGCGGATGGTGAAGCACTGCAACACCTTTCCAGCAACTCTTGCAGCTACGCTGGATCTGACCATATTGGCTTGCCTTTCCATCGGACTTTGTTTGTAATGCCAAGAGGGGGGCCCTGGTAACTGGGTAAACCTAGGTCTCCTTATTATCTGTCCAGACATGTATCAACTCCAGCTTTGAACTGTATAGTTACACCAGATGCTGCAGTGCTCCACCAGATGTAAAATGTATTAAGGGTATTATTAGACTAAAGGTTGCCATCACACCTCCAGAGATGAGATTTAATGAATAAAGAAAAAAAAAATCAGAGTAAAAACTGTGACGACGATGATCAGATGGTTCAGGGGGGGGGGTCTATTTACGTAAGGATGTTCTGATTGATTTTTCTATTGAGAATCAAAAGTAATTCATTTTTTTTGTTTTTCAGAGCACAAGATTCATTTATTTAGTCGCATTGGAAAAATGAACAAGAGTACTTGAGTTATTAGATATGGAACAGTTGAGGTAAGAGGGCAAGTGTAACAGAGCTGCTAGCACTGGGATAGCAGCAGCAGAAACAGCAGCCGTATGAAAGATATGCAAACGACTAATAGAGTTGTGCAAAGTGACGTCACAACAGAGACAAAGGGACACGAATGGAGAAGCGGCGTTCAGAAAAAAGCATGTATCGAATTTCTTTTCTTCTGTTTCCGAAAATGAATTGCCAAACCTTAAAATGCAAGCCTGTCTTTGCTCTATCGTCATTTCAATAGCAAATGCTCATCTAAGCTTCAATCTATGGTTCCTCCACTGCCAAACGTTCACAAAAACACTCGACCAGCTACACCCACTAGAAACGATTTTGCCCACTTTCTGTCTGTGTCTAAATCTAAACGCAGACACCATGAACAAAGCTTCTTTCCCAGAACTGCCCGCCTTTGGAATACTGTTCCGCTGGCCTGCTTCCTGGTTGAATACAACATGGTAACTTTCAAATCCAATGTAAACAAGTTCTTGTTGAGCCGTCCCCATGAATAATCAAATTCTACCAAATTTACACCATCAACGATTACTTCAGTACCACCTTACATTCATTAATCCTTATCCTCGAGTAGCTTTCTGACCTTGATAAGTGGTGACTTCCAAGTAAAAAAAAAGTCAGTTTCTAAGATATATTTAACTGGCTTTGTAAACTCGCGTTTTCCTGATTCAATCAATTTAACCGGAGCTCATTGGATGATCCAACAGTTCACAAATGTTTCCTATGCTGCGCAAATAAATAAATAAATAAATAAATAAAATGGTCAATTTTTTTTTAACTTTGACCCCTATTATGACCCCTTAACATTTATTGTTTTGGGCTCAAACTAAATTATTAAGTTAGATCCATGTCCAAGGAACCTATATCTAAAATTTCAAGTGTTTAGACCTAAAATTGCCGGAGGAGTTTGGTAGAGTTCTCAAAGGTCAAATCGTTGAACTTTGACCCCTTAACAGCCAAATTTTTGGCCGAAAACCGATCAGATCGATTTTTCCAAATTTCAGTACCAAAATATCAAATTTCGAGTCTGTAGACTAAAAATTGACAGAGTTATTGCGTAGGGAAATGTACAGACACACAGACAGACACACAGACACGTTCACTTTTATATATGTTTTTATTTGTTTTTGTTAGCGATACTTTTTGAATCAATTCAATTATTTATACGAAAGTGCATTTTTACCTAAATGCGAGTTGAGAATAATTTTCCTTTTGACCAATTTGGTACCCTCTTAAATGGGGACCGGCATATATATCATTTTTAAGATATAATTATTCACTGACACGTGTTTCGTCGTTTAGGACTCATCAGAGTGGCTGAATCTAGCGTGACTCGAAATTGGGACCTCATGATAAGAAGTCTACCACACGGCTGTCTCGCCTGACTATATATATATATATATATATATATATATATATATATATATTGGTAAAATTATTCATAAAAGCAATAGATGACTTGAGTGCCATCAGCTGTAATCAAAACCGAAACCATTCACTTTCAGTTGAATTAAAGTCAGTCAATTCAGCTCTTATGCATAGATCATCGTATAACGATTAGATCACTGCCTGACTGACGTAAATGAACATTTAAAATTAAAATGTTCAAATTCAACATTATTTCACGCGGTTAATGGTAGCCGAATTGATACGGTTTTCGCTAATCGAACCAGAGATGTCTCGTGTTGCGGGGTTCGAATCGTTCGACTGGTGTTAATCGTGAAACCCTGCACTGAAGATTCCCGAAAAGATGAAACACTAGTTATTTAATACGCTTTGACCTGATGACCCTTTTCTCGCCAACTTTGTTTATTATTTCGCAAATTTTCTTGGTTAGATTTCCCGTATCGATTGACCTGATTACCTTATTTTCGCCAGCTTTGTTTATTGTACTTTCGCTGGTTTTGGTCTAACCCATTTTAATATCGGTTAGCTTTCCTGGCTGATTGACGTAATATTGACACATCCCAGGCACCATGAATACATGTCACTTTATTCCCGGGATTGTCTCATTGTGTTCTAATGATTGCCCAGGCTTTCTCTGTAACACTCCTCCCTTGACACACAAAAAAATAATATATACATATAATAAATTTTTTCTTTCAATAATTCTAGAATTCATGCATGTTTTTCTTTTCTTTTTTTTTTAATAACAAAGACGTCTTTTCAGTTCAACAATAAGTCATTTTGTGTTTTTTTCTTCTTGTTCACTATAGTTAATGCATTTTATTTATTTATTTATTTATCTAATTTCTCTTGTTCTTTTTTTCTTCATTCCATTATCAAAACACACGTTTTTTTTCATTTCTTTATCTCTATGCATGTTTTTTTTTCATAGCAACATCGTTGGTATTTTCACCGCAATTTAAAATTGACATCGAGGCAGCCGACGCCCGATAGTCTATGTCTGCTTCTGCTCAGGTTACTTAATTTTCAACTTTACCATTCCAATTACTTTGTTGAAACGGGAAACAGCTCTATCTTTTCTCAAGACGTCAGTGGCTTGAACCATGGAGATAAGAGATATTTTATTTTTCTCTTATTATATAGGACGGTGTTCGCAGTTTCCTTAATTTACCTAAAAACAGAGTATGTTTCTTACCTATCCTAAACAATTCCCTCTCTCCTGTTCTTTCTCCCTGCTACCAAACATCGTGCTAACTCTATTCACGACAGGTTGGTCCCTATTCATATTCTCGTGCACTGCATACGACGTATACAGACAGCTGATTTCATCTATACTGGTTGCACGTCCCGCCGTCATGCTCCGTGTCACGAATTTTTGTTCCATCAACGGTACGTCAGATTCTTCATCCGACCCCTCTAGTTGATGACGACTCTTCTGCATTGGATAAGTAGCTTTGTCTATGGCTGATTCGCTGTGTGAATCGCTAGATGATGTAGCGTTCCTTAACGGTCTCTATGTAGTGGGAATCTCCCACTTCTCATTAGACGTTGCCCTGAGATATTCTGCATGCGCCTTCATTAATGAGCCCGTTAATTCGTTCTTAATTCTATATGAGACTGGACCAATCTTTTCGATTACTACATAGTACAATTTCCACCGTGCATCTAACTTTCCTCACTTTTGGTGGTTTTTATAATACAACAAATCACCAATCTTAAATTCGACGGGCTTCGTTTTCTTATTTGAGCTATCTATCATTTTTTTTCTTGGCATTCTTGTTTCTAACTAAAGTGAAGGTCTGACGCATTTCTTGTAGGCGAGTTCATGATTCTCATCTCCATAATATACTCTACATGACCTTAGAATGTTGTCCAATGGCAGGATAACATCTCTATTGTAAAGTAAATAATAGGGTGAAAAATTTGTAGTTTCGCTAACCTAATAAGCGCTAAAATTTAATTAATGTATACATCCCACGACTGTTCACTGTCCCCTATTTTCTTCGCTAAGACGCCATGCATCGTTCTATGGAACCTTTCGACTTTGCCGTTACACTGGGGGTTATAGAACGATGTGGCCACATGATGCACATTGGGGTCCTCTTTTTCTTAGATGCGACGGAATATATAGCCTAATCACTGGTTCGTCGTCGGGTTGTGACAAGTAATATACTATGTACTTATTTTGTTCCATCTTAGGCGCTTTACCGCCTTTTATTGGCATCTTTAAATCAACAATCTCTCTATCTGCTTCCCGTTCTTTACTTGCATCTAAACCCGATAGTGTAGGACGCTCGTGTGCTACCGATGAGCCTTCAACATCCTTATGTGATGAAAACTCTTTTGGTTCAAAAGGATTTGAGTTTATTGTAACAGAAATGTGTAAGGAAAAATTCAAGATGGCGCCCGACTCTCTCTTTAACACGGTAAGTTCAGGAAAAGATCTTATAAATGTTGCAGCAATTCAATAATCTTTATACACCGGTTCTGCACGGAATCCAACAACAGTAAAATATCCTCACACTGCACAAGAAGCAACAGCCACACGATTCCCCGGCCAACTCAATCGTCGCTCTCCCAACGTCTTTTTCCTCACCCACTTTTATCGTCGTTCTAGGCTGGCTAAATTTGCATATTCCGAGAATTCGTGTGACTTAGCGAGACATCATACTTTACAAAAGACGGCGGCCGCCATCTTGGTCTTTCTTTTCTATTTTTGGTCGGTAACGCTGAGCTGGTCTCGAGGTAAGTCTTTTCCCCTCATCTGTCTCTCCCACGTACCCACACAACACGCAAACACGCGGGCGCTTATCTCCTGGATGCACGTTACACTCCCCCCTGATCTGATGATCACATAGAGAGCACTGGGGGGGGGGCTTTTAGTGCGTGTGCTTCTGCGAAGAGGCACATTCACTGTTTCAGATTCGGGCTCTGGATCTGGTTCCGCCTCATCAGATGAAGTATCGCTATCAGTCTCTGGACGGGGCTCACTGAATTCGTGCATCGGCAGCTCATCGCTAGACGCTTCACTGCTTTCTTCTGTAGTTGTGTGACGCACCTCGGTAGCCGGGCGAAGATCTCGCACATGTCATGGGGTTCCATCGACCAAAACAGACTGCTGGCTAATCACTCCAGATATTTGTCCTCGCTTAAACTTGTCGGTGCACCGATTTCCTGGGGGCCGCACCCACACTGGATCTCCCACTTCATATCTGTTATATGTTCCCTTGTCGGCTGGCTGCGTAGTGTTGATTCCCTTCACTCCGACTCGGTACGTGTAAATAGCATTCGCAGGTGCGGTTGAAGGGGACGTCCTGTCCTTTGGCGTAATTTTGTATCAATATGTGGCTTCCGCAATAGTACATCGCTTCCTGGCAGCAATTCTCTTGATGCTGCGATGGCTTCTTTCAGCAATGCCATTTCCCGACGGCACATGCGCACATCGCAACTGTAGTCAGACGCCCCACTCATCTAACAACTGCCGAACTTGCTGGCTACAAAACGCTGCATCATTGTCAGTCAGGAGCTGTTCCGGCGCACCTCGCTCAAAAAAAATGGATGATAGGTGGCGAACAACATTTGCTGAATCCTGTCTGGTCATCTGCCGCCACACCGCAAATCTCGTAGGCCCGCAATCAATGAGTGTTAGAAAGGGCTTGCCACTGTAATGGGTAATATCCATGGCCAGCCGCTGCCACACACTCTCAACTTCCAAGCGACCCTTCTGCCATCGCTCTGGTGCAGGATCAATAGACTGGCAAGCCTCACAATTTCTGACGATCTGTCTGACATCCATCTTGGTCACTGCTGGGTATACGCGCCTCACAAAATAAAGGGTCCTATTGATACCCGGATGTCCGCTCTGTGCATGAATTTTTTGTATTTGACATGGGTCGATTGCAACTGCACAAGATCGAGCAGTAATCTCCATTCCCATCTTCGCGGCTTCATACCATTTGTGAGGTACACGGGTCAGTTGGTCAGCACGATTACAATGTGCTGGCACCAGAGTGACGCTCAGTGATAGCCCATACTCAGATACCAGGTTTTTTAGCGTGTCTAGCCTTCTCCGTATTAACATTTCGCTTGCTGCCTTGGTACGGATTCGTGTCCGTCCTGAAAGTGTGTCAGACACCCAGTGGTAGACACAGAGAGAATTTGTGTACAAGGTCAACTTCTTAGACTGCCACTGCAGGGCCAGATTTACCCCCTTTACAACAGCGTCCAGCTCTGCCAGGTTGATATGCTGAGAATCTGTTACGGGCCGCAGCCAACATGCATCCTTGAACACGTTTCCTCCTTGCTCCAACGATACTCCCAACGCCAAAGAACTGGCATCAACCCACACACCTACGTTGTCTCCGTTAACACACCACCGCCCACAGGCAGGGTCCTTCTTGTTCACTCTCTCCAGTGTCTCTTTAATCATCAGAGTTAGTAGGACATCATCGGATATGTCATCCCAACCCGTGGTTGTTAAATTTGCTCTGCGTTTAATTACACAAACAGCTGCGCGGAGCCAGCCACAAACCGGTAAGTGACCAACAAGTTTTCCACACCAAGAAAAAACGGTCCGCCTTGTAACGAGGTTGGGGATGCTTGGAATTTCACTGCCACGCCTCCATTGTAGGGTGCCATCTTCTTCATAAACATCCAATCCCAATACACGTGCTCCTTCCCTTAAACGTTCGGGATTCTTGCATTCCAGACCAAACTGAGCCAACTTTTCTTTGACACACGACGCAGACTGTACATCTTCATTGACATATACGTCATCAATGTAAGCTGACGTTGAGTCCCTCATGGGCTTTTCTTGGGACAATACTGTGTTGACAATAGTCTTCATGATCTGCGGTGCCACATTTAGGCCAAAGCCAAGGCGTGTAAGGCAGTACCTCTGCCCCTGGAACCAAACTGTCTGGAACGGCCACAACGTCTCATCAACTCGCACCTGTAAATAGGCTTTTCGCAAATCCAATATCGAGACATTAGTGCCTTTCTGACGCCATTCCCTCAACTTACTGGCGCATACGTCAGCATCGGCAGTGTAGGCTTCAATATGCTTGTTAAGCTCCCTATAGTCCAGCATGGGCCGTACTTTCGACTTGTTATGCTGGACTACTGCCATCAAGGGTATTAGACCCTTGGGAGGCCCAAGCTTGTCCTCAGGGTAGGGGATTAACCAGCCATCTTGGATCCACGCCTTTAGTTCCCTTTCGTATTCTGCTCGGGCCTCACTGGGTATAGGGTACTCTGCAACCCCATTCTTGAGTTTAGTCGGTGCTATTCCCTCGGTCCACTTCCAAGATGCAATCCAGGCCCTCTTGCGCGAGTCGTAGTCCACTGTAAAATCCGGCCGATCGATATGGAGCGCTGCACATACTGGGGCCTCCAAGAATCGCACCTTTCCATCCCGATGAATTGCGACTTCCCCCAGCGCCTTGATGGCATCGTATCCGAGCAACAGGTCAAACCCCAGGAGATTTCCTTGGGTCACGAGCACATTGATCTTAGTGGTTGCACCGGTGTCCATGTAGATCTTGACAGTTCCAGCTCCACAGCATGTCTGGGTCTCGCCTCCTATCGTGGTGACTTTGATCTTTCTCTTAGTCCAACTTGGACACAGCCTGGCGCTCACTATAGTATGCGAACAGCCTGAGTCGAGAAGTGCTGAGCAGGGTATCCTGTTTACGTAGACGGTCATCACTGGTTGCGCCTTGTTCAAATTTTGCTCGGGGAGCAGGGCGGCGCTGACGTCCTCTCCCCTGATACGTTTCCCGCACAGTTTTGGGCTAGATGCCCCAAACCGCCACAATTAAAACAGTACACACGCCCCCTGTTGGTGCAATTCCTTGCAAAATGTCCGCGTCGGCTGCAGCGAAAACATTTCCCATTGCTTGCAGGGTTCTGATTCGGAATCTCCCGAGCGCCAATCTGGCCTGTCTGTGTCGCTATCACAACTGGTTCCCCCAGGTCCTCCTCATCTTTGATGATGGCTCGAGAACGTTCCATCAAGTGTTCCATGGTCGTTGTTGAAACGCTGGTTGAGGCTCTCAGTAGCTGCTTCACCCGAGTGGGAAGGCCCGCCACAAACGCGTACGTGAGTGTCCGCTCTGACACCCCTCCACCGAACAGAACTGCGAGTTTCTTTAACTCAGCGAAGAAAACGTCCACGCTTTCCTCCGGTAGAAGTTTTCGGGAAGCAAATTTTTCATAGGCCGTACAAGGATCCATGGCAAATGCCTTGTACAGCGCAGCTTTAATTGCGGTGACATCTCCCTTTTTGGCAGCACTGAGTTGCTGATATACACTCAAGCCACCCCCAGCCAATCTCAGGGGAATCACAGTGTGTAGCCTTTTCACCTCACAAAGGTCGCACGTCAGCTCGTCCCTTTCAACCCAGTCGACGATGGACGTGGACCCGTCAAACTCGGGTATGAGCTTTAAGTCAAATTTCGACTCGGTCATAGTCCTAGAGGCCAAATGGCCGAGATAGCTTGTAACAGAAATGTGTAAGGAAAAATTCAAGATGGCGCCCGACTCTCTCTTTAACACGGTAAGTTCAGGAAAAGATCTTATGAATGTTGCAGCAATTCAATAACCGTATATACACCGGTTCTGCACGGAATCCAACAACAGTAAAATATCCTCACACGGCACAAGAAGCAACAGCCACACGATTCCCCGGCCAACTCAATCGTCGCTCTCCCAACGTCTTTTTCCTCACCCGCTTTTATCGTCGTTCTAGGCTGGCTAAATTTGCATATTCCGAGAATTCGTGTGACTTTGCGAGACATCATACTTTACAAAAGACGGCGGCCGCCATCTTGGTCTTTCTTTTCTATTTTTGGTCGGTAACGCTGAGCTGGTCTCGAGGTAAGTCTTTTCCCCTCATCTGTCTCTCCCACGTACCCACACAACACGCAAACACGCGGGCGCTTATCTCCTGGATGCACGTTACATTTGTTGCACTCACCGAGTAATTCCTACTGTCTATTTCTACTAGGGGATCATCATTGTCCTGCCTCGAATCCACAGCGCGCGACAAGAAATCCGCAGAGACATTGTCTTTCCCCTTTTGGTCATGTATGGTGCAGCCGGCCGTACTTAAAACCTACGTCTGTATTTTCCTATTTTGTATTGGTGAGTTTAGTAAATATTATAATGGTCTATTATCTGTATAGATGGTGAACGTTGCGCTATGCAAATAGTGATTTAATTTATTCAGGTCATAGTGTATCGCATATGCCTCCTTCTCTATCGTTGACCATCTGGTTTGAGTATTACTCAACTTGTGGGATAAAACGTAAATAGGTTTTTCTATCTCTTTACCCTCCCTTGGGCCATAGACAATTTGTGACAGACATGCCCCAATCGAATAATCAGCTGCATCTGTATACAGTCGGTAATCCTTATCCGGATCGAGATAAGTCAGTGCTACCATATCTGCAAACTTTGCTTTTAGGCTATCAAAGGGAGACTGACATGCATGGTCCTAATAAAATTGTGCATGCTTCCTCGTTAACCGGACTAACGGCTCGGCGATATCGGAATTTTTTTTTATAAATCGCCGATAGTACGATGTCTTCCTGATGAAAGCCCTTACTTGTTTCACAGTAGTTGGAGTCGAAATCATTTTTATAGACTTGACTTTACCCAAATCTGGCCGTATACCCTTCTCCTTAACTTTGAACCCTAGATACTGTATTTCCTTGCTAAAAAACTCACACTTCGTGGCCTTTAACCTAAGACTGTGCTTGCGCGAACTACCTAAGACCTTATCTATGTGTTTTATATGGTCTTCCTTTGTATTGGAGAATATTAGAATGTCATCCAAATACGGTACCGCGAATTCTTATAAAACTGAGTATATCAATTCCTGGAAGACCCCGGGGGCGTTCGCAAGTCCGAACGGCATCACCTTGTGGCAGATGAACGCAGTTTTTTCCTTATCGTTCTCATTCAATTTAACCTGCCAGTATCCTGACTTCAAATCTAATTTGAGAAGTATTTTGCTAGCCCAAACGAGGCTAAAATATCATCAATAACTGGTAACGCTCGGGCATGCTTCTTCGTTATTTTATTTAACGCCCTAAAATCTACACAGAACCTTTTAGTTCCGTCTTTCTTCTCTACTAAGACTGTCGGAAAACTCCACAGACTGTTTAACCTTTCGATTACTCTAGCCTGCATTATTTCCACTATTGCTCTACTCAATACTCCAGTCCCTGACCGTTTTTAATACCCGCACGAGCCGTGCACGTATGCAGGTGCTGGGGTTTAATGTTATTTTTACTCCTAGCCTTACTATTACTGAGATATGAGAATCTTCCTCTAACGCTATGTATTCATGGCCTATTTTTATCGCCCCTAAGTCGAAGTACATCCTTACCCCATTTTGTCTAAGCCAGTCTATTGAGATTTTTCGCAACAAAAGTCATGGTGGGTGAATTGACTTCCTATCCTTATCCTTAATCGGGCGATACCTTCCACAATTAATGAGGACCCGTTAACTGTCCTTAAATTAATTGTTTTACTATGTAACTTAGGTCTCTCTGTATAAAACGTTACTTTTTATTACAGAAACTTCTGCGCCTGTATCCACTAAAACCCTAAGTTTGTTTCTATCTATTTTAATTGAAAATGGAATTGAATTCTTTAATGCATCCAAAAACCAAACTCCTATCCTTACATCATCAACGCTCTGATCCCCAGCTGGCATCAATTGTGATGGATGGCTCTCGTCTGGGTGGGGCCCCGTGTTTTGACAAGCTTCTGGGTTTGACCTTTACTCCTGATATGAAATGGAACACGTACATCAAGTCTGTTGCCAAGGTCGCTGGAAAGATGGTGGGATCCTTCTACCGCTCCAGAAGATATCTCACTACTGATGCAATTCTCTATCTATATAAAAGCCAAGTACGTCCAAGGATGGAATACTGTTGCCATATCTGGGCAGGAGCTGCCAAAAGCAGCCTATCATGCCTTGACAGAGTACAAAATAGACTTTGTGGCTTAGTGGGGGATGCCCTTTTCTCTACCCTGCAACCCCTCTCTCACAGAAGAGACGTTGCGAGTCTATCCTTGTTTTATCGTTATTTTCATGGCAGGTGCTCGTCTGAACTCCAATCCCTGGTCCCCCCTCGCCAATCTTTCACGAAAAACACCCGTCTAGCTGAATCCACTGTGAAAAATTTCCCCCACTCTATATCTGTGCCTAAATCAAAACGCGGATTCCATGAACAAAGCTTCTTTCTTAGAACTCCACGCCTGTGGAACTCTGTTCCGTCTGCCTGCTTCCCTCCGGACTACAACTTGGATGTCTTCAAGTCTAATGTTAACAAATTCCTAATGAACCGCTCCCTTAAGTAAACACTCCATCAAATCTCCACACTAACGTAATGTACTTGCAATAACCCTTATCCCTGAGTGGCTTCCGGGCCTTGATAAGTGGTGATCACTGTGTAAAAAAAAAAAAAAAAAAAAAACTTACAATATCAATAATAATAACAATAATAATACTGTCGATTGGGAACTTTAAAAACCTGTGGACCCCAATCGGATACACGTCTCAATAATATATATATATATATATATATATATATATATATATATATATGTGTGTGTGTGTGTGTGTGTGTGTGTGTGTGTGTGTGTGTGTGTTTCATCAGTGGTGAAAAACCCGGACTAGAGTGCTCGATGTGTAGCCAGAGCAAAAACTCAATTCAGCTATGAATTCTGACGAAGCTGGTCGGATATCTCCTCATCTTCAGAGGATATCTTCCTAGCGGAAACAATATGTAAATTCATTCTGGACTAACAGCAATAAATTTCATATATATATATATATATATATATATATATATATATATATATATATATATATATATATATATACATGCATGCTAGCATACACACAATATATACACACACAGTAAGACTATCCGCAGGCACAGACACATATCCCCATCCATACGTGTCCCCAAATCCCCACAGATATATACGAGACACCTAGACATATAGATATCAATATAGACTCACGTATATACTCACACATATATACACACATGGACACACAGATACCCGCTCACCCACAAAACATAAAAACACAGCAATACATGCACAAATACAAAAACCTTTTTAACAATAAGATGCCTTTTAACTTTAGTACTGTGGTAACCCCTTTATATGAAACAGCGTATTATTATAGTTTACACAGGCGTATATATACATATATATGACACCCTCTCAATAGTATATGAACATCAAGAGACAAGAGCCAGCAGAACAACATCAGTCACCCAGCTGGCCAAACATTTTGGTCAGAGTTGTCTCTCAGATGAGGACGAAACACCAAACAAGTGTGCCACAGAAATAGCAAGAAAGAGCCGGCAGAAATATACCGAGACCTTTCAACAGATGAACCTTAAAGAATGGGAACAACATCAGCGTGCAAAGTATTTTCTGGGGGAACTTTCTCGGGAATACATAGATAAAGAAGGTTCTTTGGACTGGCTCAAAAGAGGATCCCTCCACCACGATCAGGAAAGGGTCATAATGGCTGCCCAAGACCAGGGATTGATGACCAATGCATTCAAGAAGATGGCAGGGATCAGTAATGACAATAAAAGCAGATTCTGCCACACATAATTGGAAAGTGTTGGTCATCTGATATCAAGTTGCAAAGTTCTTCTAGGGGACGGCTACTATACAGCGAGACATGATGGAGTATGCAAGTACCTCCACTGGATCATCTGTAAAAAAATTAAACATCCAGTGTAGCAGCAAGTCCTGGGAACATCAACCTGAAAAAACAGTTGGAAATGATTTATATACCATACATTACGACCATGTAATCCCTACAGCCACCTACCTTGAAAATGCTGCTGTGAAACCTGACATAGTTATATGGAATAAGTAAGAGAGAGTTGCAACCTTGATTGAAGTGAGTGTTCCTAATGATGGCGGTCTTAACAGAGCTGAAAGAGAGAAACAGACCAAATACTAAGGTCTCATGTATGATATGAAAAGAAACTGGAACCTAAAGGGGATATCGATCATACCAGTTATCATAGGTGCCACAGGACTTATGAAGAAGAACCTGAAGTCCTACCTAACTAATATTCCTGGTGAACCAAGTGCAAAAGAGATTCAGACAATTGCACTTAAGGGAACAGCGAGGATACTAAAAAGAGCTCTCGGTTGGTTTCAATAAAAAAGCGGGGTAATCTTGGCAGCTGGTTTGGCTGCCCCATACCCGGCATTACAATCTTCAAAGGAAGAAAAAAAATATATATATAATACATAAATATATACACTATCATAATTATCGTATACGAAACAGCCTATTTTAATAGTTCAGATATATATATATATATATATATATATATTTATATATATATATATATATATATATATATATATATATATATATATATATATATACAAAAAAGAAAAAAAAAAGGTATATAGAAACACAAAAATATTCCGTGATGGGTTGCACGAATGTGGCTTTTAAGCCCTGCTAAACTCTGGCATTCCTTAGCACACATTGTACAGATATGTGCACCACTAACAGCACGTTCTTGCTGTTCTTTTCTATGCAGGATCAAATGCCGTTTCAAACCGCCTGTCATTTTGTACATTCGCCCGCAGTGTACACAGGTCAATTCTCGGGAAGATATGAAGATGGTCGTCGTTAGGGTCTATTAGAAGAAAAGCATACCTGAGATGTTGGATGTGCTGTGTGGCTCCTTCTTCTCGCAGGAAAAGTCTTGACCTCTTCACCTTTGGTGGTATTCTGACTGGAATTTTCTTTCTTCATTTTCCGGACCGCTTTGTTGTTCAATGAAGGCATTTATGAAGGCATTTATGGCAGACACAAGAAACACGACACGCGACACAATTGTAATATATATGTAACATAACTAACTATTTCATTTTACAATAATTGTAATATATATGGAACGTAACTATTTTATTTTACAAAATATATTACAAAATCTTTTACAATTAAAAACTGGACAATAGACTTTTCAAAGCTAACTAACGTAACTAGTTTTGAGGGAGGGGGTTCTCCCCCTTCCTCACGTTTACGGAGAGACAAAAATTATGGTGCTCACCTCATGACGGCCTGAACACACAGAGAGAGAGAGAGAGAGAGAGAGAGAGAGAGAGAGAGAGAGAGAGAGAGAGAGAGAGAGAGAGAGCTCTAGGAAAGGGAATTATGGGAAGGTGTTTCTTTGTATCTCTACGCACATGGCCAAATAACCACTCGGCCATGCTGCAGAGAGTGTTAGAAACAGTGGCACAAAGAAATAGTGCCACATCGGACTCACATGAATTTGCCATGCATTTTCGGTGCCCTCAAATCTAGTAATCTGCTTATTTATAGACCCATTCAAATAAATATGAACCTCATCTCCCATGATCAACTTATGAATAAACTCATTGTCATTTCTCGCAATTTCATGAAACCTGACAGCGTAATTTAGTTGTTTCTGAAAGTCTGGTGGTTGTAAAGATTGTACTAACTAAACCTTGTAAGATTACATGTGCTGGTCTAGGAAACGTGAGCAAAGTATTGTGGAGTTTCTCCTGCATCAAACCACTATGCCAAACGTCGCCGGTTGTCCTAGAGGATCCCTTCCTCACTACACGTCACAATCCGCACGAGAAATGGGGTGTTTTTGTTGCGCAGAAAGAGCGTAGAAGACACCTCAAAACGATTTTTTTTTGGATTATCATTCAATTCATGCCGCACCCATTTATCCAACATTTTTGACTTCCCTATTTGCTTTAAATGGCGAACGACTGTTGAGTTCAATACCAACTGATTGTGTGGTTTACGAGGATCGCCTTCAATTAAGGCTTTCAAATGTTCGTTACCAACCACAGTCAGCCGGTCGCAACCGTCTTCATATTCGAGGCTCTCGTCACTATCGCGAAATTTCTTGAACTACTGTTGTGCCACATGTTCGTTAGTAGTTCCTGGGCCAAACGCATCATTGATATCAGGAGCTGTCTCGGGCTATCAATAATGCGTAACGTATGTGAGAAACCGATATTGTTTTTGCTCCAACCTAGCATATACTGTCAACTTTAGGCTCCAAACTATGCCAGGATGTAAAACAGACGTAACGCGACAATGCACTCAAGCATAAAATATTCAGTTAAATCGTGACTCAACATGATGTAATTTCAGATTGCTGTATATTTTTACAGTAGTTTTTTTTTTTAAATTCTAGATCATTGTTTTGACATCTGTTCTTGTTAAACAGGTTGGGCTTCTTTTTTCTTTTTCTTTTTTTTGTTGTTGATAAACTGATATTTTTAGATCCGACCCTCTAACCAAATATACATTTTTGTAACATTATTACTTGCTTTTATCGGAAATATTTTAAGAAGACAAAAAGCGTTTTTATAAAAATCTATTAATTCAATACTACAAGCTGCGATCATTGTAAATCGAATAGTAGATATTGATAAGTGATGTAATGTGGAGTAATCCACCCACGAGGAAATTCCGCTTCGCCTACAGTAGAACGGAAACGAATCTGTTTGTCATACTTCAATCTAACCCTAAGTATTTCACTTTGTACCGTGGCCTCCTTTCCTGTTCTCTGCCGGTTTTCTGCCATTTTGAATTAGTGTTTTTCCATCTTCTATGGTTGTACGTCGTCGATCGTGATGCACAAGTACATGATTCACACTGTTTTGTGAGTATATGAATGTGATTTATGATTGTATTTATACTCGGAAATAGATTTAAGTAATCAGAAACCCTTTCTTCCTTCCTTTGAAACAGTTAACTTTTATTTGAGACTGGTGTCTTTTGAAAGCATAAACGTCGGGAAATGCACCTTCTATGATAAAAGGCGACCCAAAAGAAGCTAGTGTGATCCTCTAGTCGCAAGAAAGAGAAAGGAGGGGGGGGACACTAGTGACCATCCTTCATAATTAAGGGTACTTATGCATTTTTGGTACTGTGCTATTTTTTAATAGTTTTTTTTTTTTAGGTTGAATTCAAGTTTCACGATATCTTTTTTTTTTTTAATTAAATTGTTAAGTAGAAGCACTGAATAGTTACAAAACATCCCCTCCCCATGTTAAGAATGGCTTTCAAAATGATAACGTTATTATTTCAGCACGATACCAAATAATGCACAAGTACCTAATTTAGTGTTTATACCTCTCCCAATAATTAAATTCAAAACACATGTTACGTCGCCATATTGGCTTTCCGTACATTCTGAACCAGCGTTTTCCCGCCTTCTATGGTTGCACGCTATCGACCCTGATTCATTTATCATGTAAGTATAACACACACAGTTTTTGTGATGATATGAAAGCGATGTATGATTGCATGTTCACTCTTCCATTAGGTGAAAACTCCCTGTTCTTTCATTGGAAACACGTATTAATTTTTATTTGAGACTTACCATTGTTAACTGCAGGAGGACCAGGCGTTGTTCGGGATTGAATGAGGATCAACAAACGATCCACCCTCCAATACATTTATTGTCATCGAAATCGGTGAAATCATTCAATTTTTTTAATCAAATCGATTGATGGCCTGCTCTAAGGATTCCCACAGTGTACCTGGAAGAAGCTTCACATGCCTCTCCGCAGTCACTATGTTCAAAGTACATTGTCGTCTACATTGCACTGTAGAGAATCTATTGTTGATCTTACAAAATTATCTGTAAATAATGGTTTCACTTTAAAATGCAAAATCAAAGTAAACCTCTTTACTTGTACACTGTAAGAAGGTTTTTTTTCGACAACAATGGAATATTACACATCGAAAAACCTCCTTACGGTTAAAAAAAAACAATACTCGCATACCAGTCATAATCAATTCAAAAACGCTAGTTTAAATTTTGTGTCCTTCCCAATATTAACCCCCCCATTTGCGCTGACGAGGAGACGATATCTAAAATTATTTCATTTCTTAATATTTTATTTGTAAATATTAAGTGAATAAACGGGTATCGTTTCCGAAACGATCGTACACATAATTTGAGTTTCGTTATGTTTCTCCCTATGAAACTTATCAATCATTTCACAAGTGTTAATCTTTCATCCTCTCTATTAATATAGCTATAGATTATTACACATATCGAGTTTATCATATATCTGCAATACTTTGAGTGGTCTCACTTTTAAAATATTAATACATTTAATTATTATATAAATTCGACTTTGCTCTGTTAGACTTTTGTCTATTACTCTCTCTCTCTTTCTCTCCCCCACCACACACACACACACACACACACACAAACACACACACACATATATATATATATATATATATATATATATATATATATATATATAGTGTGTGTGTGTGTATAATTAAAAAAAATTGAGCCGTTTACAACGCAAGCTTGGTGAATTCTGTCTTCGTGGGATTTATTTGTTTATTCATTTGTTTAATACATACATACATACATACATACATACATATCAGTTAATGAATGGAGCCAAAATGTTAGGCACGTTATAACAAACTACACACTATTCTGGGGTAATTCCACTCTGCATGAATCCCATTCCAATACAGTTGAATTGAGTTGAATGAAAACAAATCTGTCAGTCTTACTTTAATCTAACCGTAAGATCTTCACTTGGTAGAATACCTATTTACAATGCCTCTCCATGGGACAGAATTAGGCACCAGGATAATTTTTTTAACATGGAAAAAAGGAACAAAGATTGAAAATTGTCTCAGTCGTCTTGACTCGAAGGCCAAGAACGTCTTCATTGGTAGAGTAGACTCGCTTCCTTTCCTCTGACATTTTAAACCAGTGTTCCCCCCCCCATATACTATTGTTGCACACCATTGATCTTGATCCATTTCTAAAGTAAGCACGACCTTCACATATTTTGTGAGTCCATGAATGTGATATATGGTTGTATTTTTACTCGGAAATAAATCTAATCAGGCGAAAACCATGTTCCTTCTTTTGTAACACGTATAATTATTTAATTTAGGACTGGTGTTTTTTATAAAGCAAAGGTGTCAGGAAACCCATCCCATGACAATTAGGATTTTCCTTTCATGTAACTAGCGCCAAGCGGAGTTTTTATGAATAGAGCTTCTTTGCAAGGACTTCCCATCAATTAAACACATTACAACGAGGCTGCTTTTCTGCTTATTATAACTCAGTCGTCTTCAAATACCCCAAACAGTTCATACCATTGATCAATGTTAGTGCTGCTGTATTTTTCATCATCTTTCAGTTGACAAGAATTTCAGTCTTTTAAAAACTTATCCTCGATTAGATCTTGGCCTTCATAAGTGATGACTAATCCTTACAATTCGGATATAACACTAAAAAAAATATCTACTTATCCAAAAATAAAAACAATAATTTTTCGGACGAGGACAGACAGAAATTGATCATTAATTAAGTCTACCACTGAGTTGCGTCAACAACATTCAATGGAACACATTACGACGGACTGTTTCTCTGCTTATGATAACTTAGTCGTCTTCAAATTCAATGTTTACATTTATTTGCACACAAAAAAGAGGGTCAGGGACATGGAAGTCGAGGGGGATAGAATCACTCCATTTTTATAAATATTGAAATTAAATTAAAAAAAATAATGGCCTAACATTTTCTATCCTTTCAAACGTTTGATTGCTTTCTTTTATTCTGTATGTATATGTGTTCCATTCATTGTTCACGCTTAACTATTTGCCCGTCATTTTTGTAATGAGGTGGGTGGAATTACCCGAGTCGCTCTACTTGTAAATTGGCCGTTTTTATAAACAAGTTGCATATTCGAGAAAGTTGACCTTATTGAGCATCCCAATGTTCAGCTCATCTAAACTGCGTGTAATTTATGGTTGAATCGTTACTGTTTACTCGTAAACAAGAACAGAATACATATAACACCCTGTTCAATAAGTTCCAGGCATGAAAGTTGTTAGCATAATAAATTTTACGCAAGATTCAGCTTATTTATCAACATAATCACCTTCTAGCGTGATACATTGATTGCAACGCGTCTATTGCAAGGGTCAGTCGTTGATTGCCCAGTCTTACAACTAAGAAAGAGATATTGACGGCAACTGGATAACAGGAAAAGTCTGAGTGACGTCTCTGGGAACTGGAAAAGATGGAAGAGCAGGATGACGTCAGTGGAAACTGGGTAGTATGAAAGGTTTTGTCATGTCGCTGAAAATTGGATAGCAGGAATGACGTCTCACGAATATTGATAGCGACCTCACTTAGGAATAGTAAGGTGCTTCTACTAGGTCAGGTCGTTGTAGACATGACGAAAACCTGGATCGGTAGGAGGGCCTCACTGGGTGCAGGAAACACAGATAGATACTTGAAATGACTGAATGTCAGCAAGAATAGGAGCCCCAAAAAGACATCAGCAAGAAACTAAACTGCAGGAGGACGTCAGCTGGTATAGGAAGGAACAGAAATATGTTGCCAAACGCAGATATAGGAGAACGTCAGCCTGTGCAGGAATTACACCAGTAGTAATTGAAAAGATGTCGATCGAAGCAGGAGCTGCAGAACAATGTCAGCGGGAACAGAAGATACAGACGCATAAACAAGCTGCAGATGTTGATAATGCATGGATTGATTGATAGCAGCTGTAGTTACTGTAATGATAGTGATGATAACGCTAGTAAGAGGTTAGAAGGATGTTGTTGGACTTTTTTTTTACACAGGTATCACCGCATTATCAAGGCCAAGAGGCCACTCAAGGATAAGGGTTAAAGAGTGTACAGTAGAAATTGGACAATATAGTAATCATTAGTAATGAAAATTCGGTAAATTTGTTAACTTATATGGAACGGCTCATCAAGAACTTATTTACGTTAGACTTGAAGACAACCATATTGTAGTCAGCCGGAAAGCAGGAAAACGGAAGACAATTCCACAGGCGTGCAGTTCTAAGAAAGAAGCTTCGCTCATGGAATCTACGTTTAGGTTTAGGCACAGATAAAGAATGGGAGGAATTATTGATAATGTTTTCAGCTAGACGAGTGTTTCTTGTGAAAGTTTGGCGAGGGGGGACCATAGACTGAAGCTCAGTCGAACACTTTCAATGAAAATAACGATACAGCAGAGACAAACTCGCAACATCTCTTCTGTAAGATAGAGGTTGCAGGGAAGAGAAAAGGACACCTCCTACGAGACTACGAAGTCTATTTTGAACTCTATCAAGGCAGGACTGTCATCGTTGTGGTGTAAAAAGATTGCAATAAAGTCTGACAAAGATATGAGGAGCAAGATGCGGACGGAGTAGACAGCGTCAAACGTTAAACCAGAGACGAAGGCCCTGAATGAGAACACTCCTTATTGTATATTTTATTGCCACCTGCGATCTGATTATATGGCTTGAGTGAGGATATACACACAAAGAAAGAAAGGGTATTCGTTTTTGTCACACAGACTAGAGGTTAATGTGAGGAAAATGGCTTACCGTACAAACGTCCTCGTGTCTGTCTGTCCTGTGAGTCGCGTGCGTCAAGAAAGAAAGAAAGAGTCCATCATGGCGGCCGTGACGTTTTGTAGTGAACGAAGTTTTGCGAGATCACGTGCGTGTGCCTTATAAAAAAAAGGTCACTTTTCGGTGGGAGAGGATCGAGAAATCATTTGACGTTTGAGAAGCGGTAAAATCAGTTGGGAGAGTTTGTGTGAGCAGTGATTTTTGCCTGTTGATCGACCGCAGTTAACACATCCGATTTGTGTTATGCGTGACAAGCTGTAAACTGGACGACATGACAAGCATAAAACATTCAAGGATAAAACATCTGGCTGATTAAGAGTGCTGACTCATAAAAAGAGTCGGCATGACTATTGTATTGTGTGATCCTAATTTTTGTATCTATGGTTTATTTCAAGGATAATATTTACGGGCTTACAAGTATATAAAAAAAAAATAAAGCAACTCAAAACAAAACACATTCCGTGGATGTTAATTTATGGCTGTTGTTGATCAGTCGGTAGATCACTTCGTTTCCTTATTCCTGTCGATCTTGTCCAATTTGCAACCTGCCTTAAACTGTGTTGCATTCGCAACTTTCCGCAACTCTGTCATCAACCATCATAAACTCACGACTGCCCACAACTGTTCCCAACCATTGTAAACTGTCGCAAAACCCACCGCCACACCTAAAACTAACTCTAAAATATATTGACCGAACCTTTTTTCCCGTTTCATCTACACCCTGACCAACAATCCTATTTTAGCTTTTGTTTGTTTCACGAAGGTTATTTGAAGGAGTACACCAACACTGTTCGATCTCTTTAGTTGTAAGAAAGCTCAGCTGTGGAACCAACTCACATTGTTCAGCTCAACCACCAGAAGTAACCTTTGTCTTGGGGTGGAAACGACCGCAACGAAATCTCAGGTTCACGTCCCAGTCATTTGCGTACGTACTGTATTCTTTGCGACAGAATGCTGCGTCATACAAACTAAGCCTGCCTTTACCCACGGGCTATCAGCATCAACATAACGACTTCATTATTCAAGATGGCGATTTGTCAGCACGTGGCATTCTTTTCAATACCGGTTTGTCACGCAGGCTCAAAAAAAAAAAAAAAAAATACGAACTCTGTTAGCATTTAAATCAACCCTTACCCTTATTTGTACGTATAAACTTTAGAATAACTTACTCGTATCGTGGACAATCAGGGCAGATCGTTGGCAGGGCAGATCGTCGTACAATTGTAATGAAGCTATTGATCATATATATATATATGTATATGTATATATATATATATATATATATATATATATATATATATATATATATATATATATGTGTGTGTGTGTGTGTGTGTGTGTGTGTGTGTATACATATATGACATCGGGATCGGAATAAAGAGGAAAGAAAGAAAAAAAGGAAACAAGCAAGTAGCGGCGATAGAGCACGTGTCAACACAGCAGAGCCTTTTTTATCCACGTGGTAGCAAGACAAGAACTTTTAAACAAGATGCAATCCGAACTTTTGAACCGTTGAACAAATTACACACATAACAGCTGGTTATAGCTGCAGACTAAGCCACTAATTGACCATATTGCCGCTGGCTTGGAAAATACGTGTCAGGCGGCTTGGTTACGAAACGATCGGCAATAAATATCTGTGCTTTCAACTGAAAAAATAAAATAAAATGTATTTACTTTGTTTCTTTGTAAGACTTTCGTACATAACGTCGGATCCGTGTTAACACGTAAATATCGCTTATGATTCTCTTCCGTTTGCGTGTTTCAATTTCTTTTCACTTTTATTCAATCCAAACAAGGTATATTACCTCTTGAAGGTAAGGGGTTAGCATGTAGAAGACCATACCTTCAGGGGTACTTTGCAGAGCATGAGCAGCGAGATATACATGTATATGTTCGCATTACAGTTAAATTTATGTGAATAAGTAGTCAAAGGAGCAGGAAAGATGGAAGGAATTACAAAGTCTAGCAACATAGGGACGAAAGTATTAGAATAGAAAGTATTAACGGCATCAAAGGACCTGTACAGTGGAGAGGTTGACTTTTGCTGATTGTCAGGCTAGTCGGTGGTATTTACGTCGATGGGGGCTCAACCAATAGAAGAAACACAAGTTAATAAAATAACGGTAATAGCAAAAAGATGACTCATATGAATAGTATAAAACGATCGATTTATTTATCTTTTTTTTTTTTTTTTGTAAATATGTGAGAATCTGAAGTGGAGCGTTTTGGTGTAATGGCTTGATAAAGAAGCAGTGAGAACGTCACCGGTAGTAGGTAGGACAGGGATGTCGCTAATGATAGCAGGCAGAACCGGAATGC
Source organism: Euprymna scolopes (assembly GCF_053919585.1). NCBI lineage: Eukaryota > Metazoa > Mollusca > Cephalopoda > Sepiida > Sepiolidae > Euprymna > Euprymna scolopes. Next base: position 81,186,323 of record NC_136496.1, read on the forward strand.
CATCACAGCAGGAAAGACATTTGGACGTCCCTGAAGCATAATCACGTGGAGCTGGAACAAGGCTGGAAGTCAACGAGCACTGGAACAAGGAACTGGACATCGACAGGCACTGGAATAGGGTGCTGAAACTGCAGGCAGGAACAGCTGGAAGGGACTAGAGCTGTTGAAGCAAGGGACGCCGGAGTTGAAGCAGGAGAAATACCTGAAATGACAGACCGATGGAAAGCAAAGGGTGAAAGTTAAATTGTATCAAGTAGTTTGAGTTGGAAGCGTGCTTTGAAAAGGGCAAGTTAAATCGCATTAAATAATTTAAGTTTGTAATTTTAGGTACACTGAAAAGGGAAGTTTGATTGCTGTCACTGTTGCCGGGTTCTTTCGCTTCTAGGCTTGACGACTAGATGAAAAGGAGCCATAGTCGGACTCGGGAATCTCCTAACTCCACTGACTGAGTCGATTAGTTGATTATTTATCTCCATCTCACGGCGAGAAAATGTGACACAAGGGTCAGAAAGCGGGATTGAAAGAAAGAGCACTCGGGCCTGCAAAGTATTCCTGGGCAGCCATTAGTGACCCCCCCCCTGGTGGGTAGGTGTGACACAAGGGTCGAAAAGTGAGATCGAAGAGCAAGCACGTTCGAGAAAGAGCACTCTGACTTGCAAAAATTACCTGGGAAGCTCCGGTATTTCCCGATAGTGGCACATTATTCATCTCCCTCCCACGGCGGGAAGACAATCAACAAATTATTGTATTTAATCAATGACCGACTTTATTGTAGTTAAAAATATCTGGTTGTATATACGTAAATCTCGGCCAGTTATTAAGATCAAGTATTTTGGCACTCTTTTATTTTGCAATTTTCTTATCAGTTTGTTCAGGCTAGGGATGGGGCATCTTACCGGATGCCAGTCTTTTTACAGCTGTTCCAACCGAGAGATATTTTTTAAATTCTAACCGCCTCTCTAAGTACAATTCTTTGAATCTCTCTTGCTCTTGGTTCACTGGGTATATTTGCCATATATTTTTTGAAATTCTTTTTCATGAGTTGTTCCTATGAGAAAAGGCATGCAATATCAAACTGTGTGGATAAATCGAGACGACCGCAAAAATTTTTTAATTTTTTTTTTAAAAGCAACAATATTAGCAAGAGTATTTTTCCGCGCCAAAGCTGGTCTTGATTCTAGGGTCGTGGCTTAAAAATTACGTTTTTAGAAAAAGCGTGTTTGAATTCTATAATGTTTGTAAACAAATGGAGCGGTGTACGCGCGTTGTAACATAAGTACGATTTTACCGTTTAGCCCCATAGACTTAGAATAACCTCTCTTTTACTAGCACCTGTTCGTTACATGTTTAAAGAAGATGATCAAAAACAGTTAATATAAAAATGTTCAAATCGGACTTTGTCTTTAATCCTATGTACTAATACCAAAGTCTGAGGGATGGTGAATATAATGAGGTGCTTTGGTTGGTCTGGGTTGTGTAGACATCGTGCTGGAACAAGGTTCAACATCAACATGCATTGGTACAGGGAGACGAACGTCAACCGCAACTATAACAGTGAGCTAGACGTCGACGGGCACTAAAACAGGGGGTTGAAAACTGCAGGTAGCAGCTAGATATGAACCTCTAGAAAGGGCTAGAGCTTAGGAAGCAGGAGCCGCTGGAGTCGAAGTAGGAGCAAGAAACTGAGTAGCAGACTGAGGGGAGTCTTGGAGGGTAATCAGCAGCAAATGGTGAAAGTTAAAGTGCATTAAGTAGTTTAAGTTTGTAGTCTGAAGGACACAGAAAAGGAAAGTTTGATTCTTGCTGCTGTTGCTGGGTTTTCCGGGGGTAGGGGATTTGTGCCAAGTGTGAGATACCTTTTGAAGTGGTAGTGTTGTATAGTGGTACTAAACAGACGCTTATCTTATCAAACAGACTTATACAATTGGTAAAAAAAAACCAGACATATGTTACGTAGTGTGGTGGTGTTCATATCAAACTCGTGTGATTGTGTGTAACGTGTTACCAATGTCTGCAGTAGTTCTTCAATAGATGAACCATATGTTCTTTTATACACACACACACACACACACACACACACACACACATATATATATATATATATATATATATATATATATATATATATATATATAGAGAGAGAGAGAGAGAGAGAGAGAGAGAGAGAATAAATGGCAAAAACCTATATTCCAAAATTCATGATGTTGACCATCTTATAATTTATTCCTTTAATTCAGTTGAGTTATACAATTATAAGACGGTAAACCTCATAAATTTTGGAATATAGTTTTTTTTTACCATTTATTCTCTATATTGTTCTGTAATTACATTGAGCTTCTTAAATAAGGATTGGTATATATTATAAAAAATATATTTCTACAGAAATATATATATATATATATGTATATATACAAAAATGTCTATTTCACGGTCTGTGATAATTTTTTCTATATGTTGATACGCCCGCGCGTGTGTGTGAACATAATTACATAAACACATACATTTGACGACATACCTGTTTTTCGCTGTCGTTTTTCTGGAAGATATTCAGCCAATATTGGGGAGAAGGATTCTATATAAACAAAGACGTTTCAAAGAGGGACTAAGAGATGTGTATTTTTATACATAATTTTTTTTTTATTTCTTCCAGATAGTCGATATTAGCAGAGGAGTAATCGACGATCTTTGCTTGGGTTATTAGTTCTCATACGTTCAACGTCTTAGACTCTCCCCTCTCCCTCGGGAGGAGACACCTTTTAGATCATTTCCTTCTGTTGACGCCCGTAATCCAACTCAATCGATATGTCCAGGTAATTAGAACATGTGACAGACAGATACGTACTTCCAATGAGCTGGTCAGATCTCTTCCGGTGCAACTTGTCCAGTTTACATCTCGACATGTTTTGTCAACTTTATTAAAACATAGTTCACATCTCTTTTATTCCACCAGTTAGATAAATCGATCGATAGATATATTGATACACAGATACAAAGATAGCAAGATGGCTAAATCGATAAATAGATAAATAACAGATAATTTACTAATCTGCTCAGCAACAATATAACAGTAGAATGATCCAATGATTTTTTTTCCAGCGACTCTAGCAATTGATTTTGATGTAAGACTTCCACTTCAGGTTTGGAGTGAAGATCAGACCCCAAAGCTTATAAAATTAGAGGGCTTTCTGAAGACGGGAGACATTGATTTCAATTGACGCCAAGTGGGGAGCCAAGTGTGCATGGTGACTGCATAAAAGTAACCAGCCACTATCTCACCGTTGTCTTACATTTTCCCGCCGTCGGAGGGCGATAAATACGTGCAATAAAACGTTCCATAATCAATTAAACTGTATTCATTGCATTCATCATTTTCACTCCTCTCATAACATTCTTCATCATAAAACTGATAACTGTTCCATCTTTTTAAAACTTTACTCCGATTATCTTTTAGCCTTGATAAGTGCTGACTCATAAATAAATAAATAAATAAATAGGTAAAAATAATATTGAATAATCTTACGATTTTTGTTACAGAATCCTTACATGTCCAAAATATTACTTGTTATCGATTAAGCTACAAGATTTAAAGCTATTGGAAACAAATAACAAGGGTACTTACTACTATAGAAAACAAATCGAAAAGAAAGTGGCAAAGAAACAAATATATTGTTTCATATATGTCTGGCTGATCATCTCGCGATTAAATGGACAGTTATTTCATTTATCAATGAATGCGAGACATTTTATAAAAAAAAGACTTAGTTTATTTTACGATATATAATATATACACACTTCAACACAATGACGGCGTTGGGGGGTTCGTGGTAGGGGTGATCGCAAACTGTGTCAATTTGTGTCCCGTGTCTGTCCGTCTCTCTGACTGGCTGCTTGTTGCTTTGTTTATCTCATCTTTTTATTGATATCTCTTCGACCTCTTAACCTATTTCCTTCCCAGCTTGTTATTGCATTTTTGCTTGTTTTCGGGCTGACCCATGACCGATTGACGTCATGGATCCAGGTCGCTAAAAGTCCGGGGATTCCATTGTCTATTTTCGTTTGCCTAGATGTAGATTAGGTCACCTTTTCCTGTGACCCATTGTTCTTCCTGTTTGCTTGGACATTTGTTCGCTGGCACCTCTCCTTAACAATATAACAAACAGACTTAAGTTAGAACAAGAACAAAGTGGTTGACATGAAGCGGTCATCGATGGAGTTTCGATAATCGCTTAAAAATAAAAATAAAACGCTTGATAATATCTTTATTAAATATCTTTATTCAATCTTAATAATCACTTAATAAGTCCCGATAATCGGTTAAAAATAAAAATAAAACAAAATACTGATAAAAATGCATCTATTTAATGTCACCGTGATATTTATTGGGAGGGGGAATTCACTCAATTTACTATCATGAAAATTATTTTCATATTCCTGTTTCGAATATAAAAATATTTTCTTATAAACGTTCGTATGTGTCCATTTTTCATTTATACAACTTTGTTTATGTTTTAGGTAGCCGTTGCTATTTGGTGAGCCATCTATTATTTCAATATTTTATTTCATTTTCAGTTTATTGTGCGTTATTCCTTATAAATATCGTCCATTTTCTTCCCTCGCTAAAGCATAACTTTTATGCCCCATATTATAGTAAATGTTGGTGTGGTTCTTGGCTATACTGAAAACGCTCCAAGATGGCCTCTACCAAAACATGAGAGCACGCCACATATTGGTAATCCCGACCGATATTTCTTTGCTTCCCCACGTAAAACAAAATGTGACACAAGGTTGTTTTTGATGTGGAGGCAAACTAGCTCCCTGAAAAGGAGACACTCTGGTAACCCCAACTGCCGATGTTCGATACATACGCAACTGTATTAGTGACTTCCTGACGTTCAACGTTCGGTGGGCACACTACAGTAACTAGCCACCTTTTTCTTCATTGTATCACATATTCAAATTCGGAAGCAAGAGAATCAGAAAGATCGCGGTCATTGCTGCACTTCAAGATGTTTCCATGAATGGTTGCGTCATCTGCATCTATACTGATAAATGATCTTAGAATGTGATTTGAGAGATCATGGGGCACGTTAGTATTGATTCTATGAACCTTAGACTTCTGTCCATCAGCGACTATTTTTCATGAACATACCAGAAAGGCTTTCGACAAGTGAGAATATTTATCTTAAAATTAAAATCTGGTGTAAAGGCCAGTAATAGGAATTTAAGCTTCAGTTACTCAAGATTCTATTGTAAATTCTAGTTGTGGTTTTAGTTAAACCCTGATGAAGTAGTAGCCTTTGTCTTGTACTATAAGCATTATGTAGACATGTTTCAACATGTCTACATAACTTGGAGATGCATTCTATAACCATAAGACATGTTTCAACACGTCTTTATTTGCCTCCGACGTACAGATGACAGAAAAGTTCGGCCGTCTTTAATTGATGCTTTCTCTCTTGCGTCTTATTCTTCTGGTTTTCCCGCTCTGGCAGGAAAGAAAGAAAACCTTTTGCTTATTTGAGGTGAGGTTGTTTGTATCATTACTACTGTACAACTCCAAACAATATGCGTGACTGAAATTGGAATTAATTATCTAAATATACCTTTAAAGCTATTTCGGCAATTACTATGCCGGAAGTACGTATAACCAGTGATGTGCTAAAGCCATGTATATGCAAAGGAGATGTGGTGGTGTTGCTGAAGAAATTTGGGCCGAGGGCCTTCAAGGATAAATCTTGAGAGGTGTCAGGTGAGACAACACTGTGGCATTGGATCGGAATTAATGTAAGATAACTTGTTTGAGTTGAACATGAAAACGACTATGTCAGAGTCAGATAGGAAGCAGCTTCATGGTATTGTGTTTCACAGAAAAGCAGTTCTGGAGAAAAAAAAAGCTTTGTTCATTGAATTTCCGTTTAGTTTTAGGGAAAGATAGATAGTAAGGGAAATTGCCGATAGTGTTTGTAGCTAGACGAGTGTTCTTCGTGAATGTCTTACAGGAAGAGGAAACATAGAGTAAAGCTCAGTTGAACATGAAAATAACGATAGAGTAAAAGAAAGACATTTTGTTCAATGTCGTCGTTTCCCCGTGATTGTAAAAGGTTCACGCGAGAAAAGGAGTGAAGGAAACATCCCCATCTCTAACCAAACATACTCACATTTTCCCGTATGCACAGAGTGGAGCGATAACATTGTCGCCCTAGAAAAGACGTTTTGATTCCATTTCCATTTGATGTAAACCAGTTTTTTTTCAGACCATCTACTAGTTAGCCAAAAAGTTGTGTACAAATTCCAAGAGCTATAGAAGCCTTCTATCATGTCTGAAAGTGGCACAATATTCAACGAGGGAGATCGGAGAAGCGCCGCTGTATAACTCATGTTCTCTACCGATCCAAGTTATAATAGCAGGACCATTGCCAGCACCCTTAAAATGCATCGCTGGATTGCCATCAATAACAGTGACGTGACCAGGGTGATGAAAATAAAGTTTCCGGCCATAGTTATGATCTTTAATGTGGTTTCAAGTGAGAGCTATATTATGCCACCGCACATCTTCGAAGTCGGCTTGAAAGTGAAAACCGAAGTGTACCTGGATGTGCTGAAGAGTGTGGTGATCTCCTGGTGCAATCAGGTGACCGGTAGAAGACCCTGAGTGTGGCAGCAGGACTCGGTGCTGGCCTACAAATCCAAAGAGACCCAGATTTGGCTTCAGGAGTGCTACGATTTTGTACCCTTCTCACACTGGCTCCCCTCCTTCCCCGACCTGAGCCTGCTGGATTACTCCGTTTGGTCATATGTCGAGAACATTATCAACACAACTGATCAAAACACTAAAGCTAGTTTGATCGCCGCTATCTGTGGAAAAGGCAAGCTCCCAGTTTCGGACCCAGATCGAAGCAGTGACTGAGGCTGAAAGCGGCTACATTGAATAGATGTCAGCTCTACTACATAATCAAGTTACCTGAATTGATTTTTTTTTGATAAAAGTTTTAATACAGCTGCTGTGTTGTTTTCTTTAAGTTTATCGTTTCGCCTTGTAGAGATAATAGAAAATAAAGGCTCGAAACGTGCCTATCATTCCAAGTGTATAAAAAAGGAAACAAATAGGCTGAAATGTAGACCGTGTTACTGATAAGCTGGGCGAATATGTCATTTCGTGCAGGGTAACTCACGTTAGTAATATAGGAAAAAGAAGCGAACTCCACGACAGCAAAAAAGGAAACAATTCACGCGTAAGATATAAAAAGTGTTTTATTTGATGAAAAATGTTACAAAAATGATTTGTTTTCATTGCGATAAATGCAACATGACAATGATATTAGATTAGGAAACTAGCCAAATATGTGCGGCATTTGTGCATAAATATTTAACAGTTTCTTTTCCGTGCTTATAAACTGCATTACATTTTTTGTACATTTATAAAATTGTACCACAACTGGTCCTTATTTTCTTATGAAAATAAAACAGAAAATAGAAAGTCATAATACTTGACAATCATATTGCTGGTTTATTACTGTGCACACTGAACTAAGTCCAAGATAATGAATGACATGAATTTATAGAATAAGAGACAACGAAATGAAGTTTCATTCTATATTAATAAACAACTTTATTTGTTATCTTCGTTAGTAGAGTGTACAAGAGAGAAACGGGTTAGTGTTTTTGTGTGAAGATAGAATTAATATCATGTCAGCTAGTTGAAGAGAACAATTCAGTGCACATGTGTTTATAGCTAGTAGCTGTCGGTAAGAAGGAAGCCAGTTAAAAGAGAAAGAAAGGGCAAAGACTTCAGTATGTTTACGTATGTCTCATTAATATTCAGCCTGGGGCTTTTGCCCCAGGCTAATGTCCGCTGTCCGGCAGAGTCAGGATCAAATATTAATGTTAGCAGACTTGTGATTGGACAAGCCAGGGAGAAATGGATTTCAAATCTCGAAGTCGTGAGAAGTAGCTCCTTCCTGTGTTTGTAGCGAGTGTTGTCTGCTACAAATTTCAATAGTGTTTATTTTTTTCTTTTATCATGATCTTCAATAAAAGTTAATGATACAAAGTTACCGTCATATTTATCAAGAGCTGCGTTTGATTTCCAGAAAATCCAGTCACCATCTCTTGCGGCAAACACTTTTTGTTTAAAACAAGATGGTTTGTGCGTCCCGCACAGTTGTACCATGTCCAGGGTGTCCGTTTTATTGTCTAATTTGCTTTTACGAATGATGGAGATCTCTTTCTCTGTCGCAGGCGTACAGTATAAGGTTATCGAGAATGAAATATAGTAGAATCCGTTCCGCGAAAGTTTAAAGCAGATATTTTCCGGCGGTTTGAAAAATATAATGTTATTGTCGGTCGCCGCTAGATCCAAATAAGGAGAATCGGGGTGATCTAAAAAAAAAAGAAAAGAAAAATAATGATGAAAATAAAATATAAAATAAATAAATAAATGAAAAATATAAGATAAACAAACAAACCTAGCAAATATATGTACAAATATATATATATATATATATATATATATATATATATATATATATATATATATATATACAGTTTGTTTTTTTTCATGCATATAAAATGCATTACATTTTATATAAATCATATTTTTTACGCGTAACGTTCTCATTTTATGTATGTCAGTATTTCATTTTCTGGCAGAAATAAAACAAGGAAATTAGAATCCGTTTCCAAGTCCGCTGGAAAAATGGTGAGATCCTTCTATCGATCCAGTAGATATCTCACTGCTGATGCAATTCTCTATCTATATAAGAGCCAGGTACGTCCAAGGATGGAGTACTATTGCTACATTTGGGCAGGAGCTGCTAGAAAGAACTTATCCTAGCTTGATAGAGTTCGAAAAAGACTTCATAGTCTCGTAGGGCATATCCTTTTCAGTTCCCTGCAACCTCTTTCTCACAGAAGAGATGTTGCGAGTTTGTCTCTGCTTTATCGATATTTTCATGGCAAGTGCTCGGCTGAGCTCCAATCTCTGGTCCCTCCTTGCCAAACTTTCACAAGAAACACCTGTCTAGCAGAAAACCACTATCATCAATTTCCCCCACTCTTTATCTGTGCCTAAACCTAAACGTAGATTCTATGAGCAAAACTTCTTTCTTAGAACTGCACGCCTGTGGAATTGTCTTCCGTTTTCCTGCTTTCCAGCTGATTATAATATGGTTGTCTTCAAGTCTAACGCAAACAAGTTTTTGATCCGTTCCATATAAGTTAACAAATTTACCAAATTTCCATTACTAACGATTACTATATTGTCCAATTCCTACTGACACTCTTTAACCCTTAATCTCGAGTGGCCTCTTGGCCTTGATAAGTGGTGATGCCTATGTAAATAAAAAGAAACCTGTAATACTTGGCAATTATTTATTAAATTTTGTTAATAAAACGATTATGCAATTCAGATAAACCATACATATATATATATATATATATATATATATATATATATATATATACATATATATATATATATATATATATATATACATATATATATATATATATATATATACATATATATATATATATATATATATACATATATATATGCATATATATATGCATATATATATACATATATATATACATATATATATACATGCATACATATATATATACATACATACATATATATACATACATACATATATATATACATACATACATATATACATACATACATATATATACATACATACATATATACATACATACATATATACATACATACATACATACATATATATATACATACATACATACATACATATATATATATATATATATATATATATATATATATGAATTAAAATTTATTATTTTTACTACAAAACGCTTAGAACAAAAATCTCGGCTATAAAAACAATCCAACGGCTATCAAAACGTTAGAACAAACCGATGTGATGGACAAATTCAAATGCTCTCTACGAGAAGGTAACCCCGAAAAGAAATATAAAAAATAATACATACATTGGGCATATAACGACAACGTTGTCCCGGCGAATCACCATACATTTAAACAATACTAGCGTTATATATCAACATTTAATAAAAGAACGCAACTGCCCCCCTCCAATCTTAGAAAAATCCTCGTCGACAACACAAAAATTATACAACGTGAAAATAATCTTAAAAAGTTAAAATTTCTTTAAGCATCATACATTAGAACTCATCATACATTAGAACTCAAATGATGTTGAATTCGAGAAAAGCCGCAATGTGTTAAAATGTCTTGCGTCGCGCGTAATGGACGGACTTTGCCAACAGTGCTCACGAACTTGCTGATTTTAATACTCAAATTTTTAACTGACCTATATTTTTAATCGACTTCTCATCGACTTTCTTTATTTTAACTAACCATCACCTAATGCGGTTTAATGTATATTTTATTTTTCACGTTTTAGTTTCCATTTTCGCGCCTTCTCACTTTTACTTCCTCAACACCTGAAGATGACGTGGACGAATCGAAAGCGCTCGTGACAGTAACAATTATGGAACCTTCATTAATATTCTCGATTTTGATATAAAAACGATTATACGGAAAATCGAAAAAATAAAATGAAGAATCATAAGGCAAAGTATCTCCGTTGCATTTAATAATGTTTGCTTGAATATATATATATATATATATATATATATATATATATATATATATATATATATATATATATATAAAACCGACTGTGTGTGTGTGTATCTGGTCATGAATAGACTCCTATATGGTTGACTATTTTAAAAAACTGAGTACATATAATGATAGAAGATGTATCGAAACACAGGAATGGGTATATTTGATCTGGCAGAACGGTGGTTCATTAAAATTGTGGGGTCTGCGTTCGCGCCTGGTCCATAAAGTATGGAAATAAAAAATAAAAAAAAAACGTTTATAAGTGTTTTTGATATAGATGTACATAATAATACTTTGATATGTATGTTTTAACTTAAATAGGGATCGTATAATAAAGTTGTGGGGTCTGCATTCGCGCCTGACCTCCATAGAATGGAAATAGGCACAAACTTTAATAAAGACTTTTCATATCTATCTGCGTAAGTATACTTTGATAATTATGTTTCAGTTTGAAGAAATATGGTATAAAAAATTGTGGGGTGTTCGTCGGCGCCTGACCCCCATAGAATGGAAATATGTCACAAAGTTTAACAAGGTTTTTTAATATAGATCCACAGAATATTGTGATAAATGTTTCAGTGTGAACAGGTATGGTATAATAAATTATGGGGTTTATCTATTTTATTTTTACTTTCATCATATTTTGCTTTGGTTTTGATGCCCCCAAATTCGAAGCTATCTCTTTACAACCCTTCCTTTTCATAACCTATCATACTTTAATAAATCAGAGTCCATTTTCTGTAGGCTAATTTTGAACCCAGTACTTTTGTTGGTATATATATATATATATATATATATATATATATATATATATATATATATATATATATATATACCAACAAAAGTACACGTCGTTGACTGGGTTAAAAAACAAATACTACATTTTTATCTTCGTCCGAAGGCCAAGATAGTTGTTGGGTAAATTGCTGGAATCTTTCAACGGAAAGTAATTTATCTTATCATACCTCTCCCCTTCTCAAACAAGTTTCTTCCGTTATTTTTTTTTTTTTACTCATTGCCTGGTTCGATACGGTTTTTAAAGCTTAATTACGCTGCAAATAAACTGGATAAAATTAGAAATGTTTTAAACACCGAAATAAAATTACAATGAATGTAATCAGAGATCTTCGTATTCATTAAAAAAAAAAAAAAAAAAAAAAAAATCGGTGTAAGTAAAATAATAAATCCGCAACACTTTAATTTCCTGTTTATTTTATTTTATTTTATAAAACTAAATAAAAAGTGTTCTGTATCGTTATTTAAAAAAAACAAAAACAAAACTATTTCGTATTATTTTGTTTCAGTTTCAGTTCCGTTTTATATATAAACTCTAGTCATACGGCTCGCCGGCGCTATAGGTGAAGATTACTTATTTTACCTCGAAGAGTTTGACGGTACATCTAATCAAACATTAAAACAAATTATTAATTTGTGGGGAGTTACCACTTTGTGGGGAGCTTAGTCAACATCCACCGATGCCTGGTATCACGATCGTGATGTGAGCATAGGTAAATGTTTCCCAATCCCCAACAAAAATATGAAAATAAAAGGTTGTCAGAAATGACATTAAGACAAAGGCGAATTTTAAAAGTTCAACATGGTTTTTTATTTAACAATATAAGAAAGGCGAATGATGAGTCATGAAAGGGTATTGTCTCCTTCAGCCGACCGGCAATGTGTCAATTCTATCTTGGAACACTTTTCTCTCTATCAACGAACTCTTCACGAAACCCATCAGACTAAATACAAGTATATACATAAAGTCCTAGCGACCATGCAAGAAGTTTCAAACATTAACTTTATTGCCAAAATATTCCTTTCCTGAACATTTTAGCTTTATCATAAAGCTAAAATGTTCAGGAAAGGAATATTTTGGCAATAAAGTTAATGCTTTATCATAAAGCTAAAATGTTCAGGAAAGGAATATTTTGGTAATAAAGTTAATGTTTGAAACTTAAAGCTAAAATGTTCAGGAAAGGAATATTTTGGCAATAAAGTTAATGTTTGAAACTTCTTGCATGGTCGCTAGGACTTTATTTTAGCTTTATCATAAAGCTAAAATGTTCAGGAAAGGAATAGGACTTTATTTTAGCTTTATCATAAAGCTAAAATGTTCAGGAAAGGAATATTTTTTTTCATAAAGCTAAAATGTTCAGGAAAGGAATATTTTGGCAATAAAGTTAATGCTTGAAACTTCTTGTATGGTCGCTAGGACTTTATGTCTGTATTTTTGTATGTATTTGTATTTAGTCTGATAGGTTTCGTGAAGAGTTCGTTGATAGAGAGAAAAGTGTTCCAAGATAGAATTGACATATTGCCGGTCGGCTGAAGAAGACAATAGTTCCTTGTTCATGCGTGCACGTGTTTACGAGCAGTAGTCGTCGAAACAAAAGAGAAAAAAAGACAAAGTCTCCAGCGTGCTGACGGAGTACGAATTGTATTGATGTATGTTCCTCAGCGTGATAAAGAATGTTCGTTTCAGGGTACCGCACGCGGAAACAAATAGTAGCCAGAAGAGAAGTTTGTTTGGTACTCACGTTGTTATTAAAGACCCCCCCCCCCCGGCGATGTTTGCCGTTCGCCAGACCAGTTAGAAAAAGAGTTAATGGTTTTAGGTTTTGCCTTTTGTAAACTCTGTCACGTGGTAGAGAGCTGGCTTATGATTGGACAAGCCAGGCGAAAATGAATTTCAAATCTCGAAGTTGTGAGATGTAGCTCTGCTTGTACAATCACTTAATGTTTGTAACGAGTCGCTACAAATTTAATACCTATATTTATTATCTGGAAACTTTGACGAAATTTATAATTTATTAATTTAAAAAAATAATTCAACTTATTCACTCATGTTTTCATTTTGCTTATTCATCATTTTTTTTTCATAAGTATCTATAGTTACTATTTACCTGCTCGTAAAATGCGCTTATTCTCTATTGAATATTATATTGTACCTAATAAATGTTAACAATGATCAATTAAGAGCCTTAGTCGAAGCCAATCAACGCACAACAATTCAAGAACTTGCTTCTGAATTAGACGTAACGTATACGACAATTTCAAACCATTTGAGACAGATTGGAAAGACAAAAACACTTGATAAATGGGCGCATAATGAATTGAACGACAGCCAAAAGAAACGCCATTATGAAGTGTCATCTTCCTTTCTTTTACGCAACAAGAACGACCCGTTTCTCGACGGGTGCTGAGTTGTGATGAAAAATGGATTCTTTACAACTGGCGACACTCAGCTCAGCGGTTAGATGCCGACGAAGCTCCACGACATTTCCCAAAGCCAGAGTTGTACCAAAACAAGGTTATGCTATTTGGTGACCTGTGACCAGTCTCATCCATTACAGTTTTTTTTTTAATGCAGGCGAAACCATTACGGCGAAGAAGTACTGTCAACAAATGGATGAAGTACATCAGAAACTTTGACAACAACACCCAGCATCAGTCAATAGAAAAGGCCCAATTCTCCTCCACGACAATACTTGACCGTACGTTGCTACCCCGACCCTGCAGAAGTTGAACGAATTGGGCTATGAAACACTGCCCCATCCGGCATACTCTCCAGATACCTCACCTACTGACTACCATTTTTGCAAGTGTCTCTACAACTTTCTGCGTGAGAAATGCTTAAAAAACCTAAGCGATGTCAAAAAACGCCTTCAGCGACTTAATCGTTACCAGAACGCAAGATGTTTATGTTACTGGCATAAATACACTTGTTTTGTTTTGGCAAATATGTGTTGATTGTGACGGTGCTTATTTCGATCAATAATTTTTTGTTTAAGTCGAGATATGTTAATCTGAATTTAAAAATTAAAAACCGCAAGAACCTTCCTTGTCAACTTGACATATTTTTATACACAAGGAAGTTATTCATTTTTTGTGTGCGTTGATTATGACTAATTTCCATATGTCTTATTGAATTTGTGACTCAATGATTTTCATATTCAATAAGTTCCTTGTTGAAATTCTCAATGATTAATTCATTTAATCCTGAAACTTTTGAATATGTTGTCAACAGAATTTTGGGGCAAATGCCGGGTTTAAGCTGATTTGATCAGAGTTTTTTCTTGGTCAGACAGATATTCTTTCATTATCGTTGCCAATGTATTTTTAAATTTATATCCGTCCCAAACAAGATTAATGGGTAAGTCAAAGCCTTTGGATGTGTTTCTATAAAGGCTGCTGAAAAGAAGGTAGATTCCCTTTGTCGAGCTAGAAGACTACTCAAACCTAAGAGTATCCTGTACCTCTACAAAGCCACCATTCGTCCAGCATGTAGTATTGTTGCTACGTCTGGGCGGGTGCATCTACCACTAGCCTCTCCCCCTTGGATAGGGTAAAAAAAAAAGAGTCTTCAATCTAATCGGTCTCACTTTGTTGACTAAACTCCAACCCCTGTCCCATCGCCGCAATGTTGTATCTCTGTACCTGTTTTACAAATATTTTAATGGAATGCGCTCTGATGAACTCATTGCACTTGTGCCCCCTCGACATACATATCCCCAGCAAACCCGCTTAGCAACAAAATCTCACCCCATTCACTGTTGCGGTCCCTAAATGCCAGAAAGCTTTCTACTCTGGTAATTTCTTCCCTCAAACAGCTAAACTTTTGAATTCCCTCCCTGCTACCTGTTTCCATGACTGTACTGATATGCGGAAGTTTAAATGTAATGTAAACCAACATCTTGTTAATCTTTCCTAAGCATGGTCCCAAATAATAGTCCCTTACATCCAAGTGGCGATATGCCTTGCTAGGGGTGAACGTGAATAAAAAAAAGTAATGAGGAGGTGTGTGCACTCTGGCTCACAAAATATTCCTCAGCAGCCCTGTTAGCATCTCTGATTAAGAATGCCTATGAAGATTAACAATAAACTTACCCTTTTCAGAAAATAGAAGGTAAATCTGGGAGTCCCCTTTATCAAATCGCGGTTGTTCCAAATTTCCTCAAACCATGTGAACTGCCATTAGATAACGAGAACTTCCCTCGAAATATATTATGAATGTTACTGTGTAGAAGTTTGACTTTTCAAGTAAGCCTTATTATTGACATAAAATATTACCATATATATAGAGAGAGAGAGAAAGAGAGAGAGAGAAAGAGAGAGAAAGAGAGAGAAAAAGAGAGAGAGAAAGAGAGAGAGAAAGAGAGAGAGAGAGAGATTGATAGATTTATGAAACATTACTTGTTTTTGTCTTTCTTTCACAACACTGACAACGTTTCATTCCTTGCACTGTGGTAGCCTTAATCTCATATTTCTCTTATACTTTAGTCTTTAAAGTATATAATCAAGGAGTTGACCCCAGTCATCTGTATACCTATATACATTATTGCCCTGAATTCAAGTTCATACCCTGTCAATCATCTATTTTATAAAGGCAGTTGTTTGTTTTTATGTGCGTGTGTATGTTAGTATGTTTGACTAAAAGTAAAAAAAAAAAAACTAATACCCAAAGACCAGTAACGTTTACATTTTCTTGATCGGCGTCACCCCGGATGTATAGCATCTAAAATTTAGAAAAAAAAATTATTCTTTGGAAAGTTAATCGGGCCTGATTTTGTAGGGGAAGGGGGGATTATGTTATATTCTATTATGTAAAGAAAGGGTAAACGACTTACAATATTATGATTTTTAAAAAAAATGAAGAATGAGTTATGCGAGGATAAAGTGGAGTAGAGAGAGGGGTGTGGAAAAACAGAGAAGAGAGAAAACAAGAAAGAAAGACGGATTGAGAGATAAAGAAGATAGAATTTTTAATATAAAGATATTGTATACACTTTTTAACCGCTTCTCTTTTTATATGGCTCCAGGCAACATCGGGTAGTCCTGCTACTACCATGTAATCTATCGCAGATGTCTTTAAGGTATATAATAAGGAGTTGACGCCAAGGATCACTAGAGCATCACTAACTCTACACCTCCCCGCATTGAACCCAAGTTCATAACCCCGTCATATTCCTGAGTTCGATATGATACACCTGAAGAAAACTGACGGTTACATTGACTGAAACGTTATGAAAATAACACTCAAGATGAGAACAGTAGTCCGAAGCATAAAAACATTATACGAATACTGATATCTAATCCCCTTCATATATACAACACTCAGATCTTTGGTATATGTATGTATGTTTGTATGTGCGTGTGTATGTTAGTATGCTTGACTAAAAGTTAAAAAAAAAATAATACCCAAAGACCAATAAGGTTTACATTTTCTTGATCGGCGTCACCCCGGATGTATAGTATCTAAAATTTAGAAAAAAAAAAATTATTCTTTGGAATGTTAATTGGGCCTGATTATGCAGGGGGAAGGGGAGTGGAGGTCGTTTTTTTTCCAGCCATTTGTGTCATGAAAGTATAAAAGACAAAAAAAATATATAAAATTCAACAACTTACCCTCTTTGTCACTGGGCTGTAATTTATAACCTTGCGTTACATTAATCTGACATTAAAGAAAAGGAAGAATGTTATTTAATTTCTCGTCTTTATAATTCCATCTTCGTATTGTGTTAAAGTGACCGAACCACTTTACACGCACATATATTCAGAAGCACACTAACAAATATCATAAATAATTGAGAATCAAGCAAGCGCCTTTACAAAAAAAAAAATAATAAATAGTAGTTATTAAAATGATAAACAACTCTTCAAAGATATTAGTAATAAAAGGAGATAAACGCAGAAAAATAATCGATAATATAAAGAAATAAATTAGTAAAGAAGTCATAAAATCCTGTTAATTTTTATTTTTATTTCGGACTATTAGTCTCATCTTTATTAGTTGTTTTTTTTTTTTTTTTTGGTTCACAACGTTTCGGCCAACTTCCTCTGGCCTTCGTCAGGTGGTAACCGCGACGGATAGGAACTTCGAATCTCCTAACTGCATTCTCAGCCATCACTGCCATCCGTAGTTGTTGTCGTCTCACCACATTTTTGACCAATTACCTCTGGCACGCTTTGGGTGGGATTGAAACCGCTATCTTCAGACAATGCTCATCTGGAACCGTAGAGATTCAACGTCTCTATCAACTGCACCACGGGCCCCGAAGGGCGATCAAGGTTGGATTCTTTGATCTTATAAATCCACATTCATTTATTATCTGATCTTCCATAGTCGGGTCCGTACCGATTGGTATATATATATATTATTCCTTAATTGGAATTTTTTTTTTTTTTATTTATTTATTTAAAAAAATTTTTTTTTAATTTTATTATGCTCATCTCAAAATAAAAAAAATTCCAATTAAGGAATAATATATATATATCATAAAATCCTATATATAAAAAAGAAATGACAAAAGTTAATCAACAATAAACAATAAAAAATAATATTAAAAAAAATAACAGAATAGTGTGTAGGTTAATTAATTAATTAATAACCTTTGATAGTTAATTATAAATTAAATAAAAAGATACCTTGCTTGTTTCAATGAAATTCATATGGGAAGTCATATCAACGATTGACAAAAAGATAAATAAATTAAAACGTAACATGTTTTTAGTTTTACACACATAGAGAAGAGAGATACGTCTGCTTTTGCTTACATGATCAAACATGAAAAAAATTATTACATGTAAACACTCGTTTATATAAGCAAACAAAGGGGAGATTATTCCGAGTTATTAAACAGATAAAATTACACGTCAACCAAAACCAGACAAAGAGAGATAACTCTACACATAACAGCAGTAGTCTTCATTGTATTAAAAGCCCGACTAACAGTGACAAATTTCCAATATAGTGTGCACAGCTAAATGTCAACAAGTTATTACACTGAAAAACCACAAAGATGATTTTACAAATAAACCGGTTTGGAAATGTTTATTATTAAACCCTACAGAAATATTTACGAATATATATAAGTATAAACTTAATATATCCAGAATCATTGTATTATATTATAAAATATGTTTGATTGTATATAATTGTATTTTTTTATATAAGTATTTACACTAGATAATTGTTGGCTTATACTAGAAAGAATCAACAAAGTATAATGTATAAGGCTATATGTCTGCCTCCATATTTTCGAACACTACCTCCTCCGAAACTAAAAGTTGCAGAGGGGCCTCAAATGATTAGATGTTTTACAAACCGTTCTTTTAAATAGTTTTTAAGGGATAAAAAATGGGTAACAATTGAAAAATTGTTATACATTTTGTACATTCATCTTGGTTTATTTTTAATTTTTAATCAGTTTTTATGCGTGTCACATTGGTATAGTGGCAACGTCACCAGCTTTGAATGCTACAGTTTTGCTTTCGGTTTCAATTCTAGCTGATGGAACCCAAATACTTTTTTTTTACTTTTGAAATCACGACTCTATAATAATATATACGAAATCTGGACAAAGTAAAATATCATATTTAAGCGTATTTTACGCCCCGGCAAAGCCGAGAGCCCCTCCCCCGTTATATATATATATATATATATATATATATATATATATATATATATATATATATATATATGCATATATATATATATGTATATATATATATGTATATACAGTGATGATCATATTTATTGGCACGGTAAAATAAAAGTTAAATTTTGTCTAATAAATTCTAAAAAAGGGATTAAATTAAAGAAAATAACAAAGTATATTATGTATTTTTAACTGGCCTTTCCGATGCAGCAATCGGATTTTAGAAAAAATAAATAACAAAGGAACAACAAACATAATTGCAAAAAACCCTTGTTCAAAATTATTGGCACGGCTTTGTTTTTCTTTTAGTATCAGTATAATATCAATCAATTTCCGGTTTACGTGCTTTCTGAACTTTTTTATAGCCATATTATGCTTGTTTAACGCTAATTCAGTGAATAATTTTTTTCAGATAATTTTTAGATAGCGATTTATTTAAACTATTATAAGTGACTAAATTATAATTTTCAATCGCCATGGTTAAAACTAAGGAACACAGCGAAGACGTCAGCTTGTTGTAGCATGCCATACCAATGGGGAGGGCTATGATAAGATTTCAAAGAAGCTAAACCTTCCCAAATCCACTGTTAGAGCCATAATAAACAAGTTCAAATTGCAAGGCCACGTTATGAGTTTAGAGGGTAGAGGGAGAAAAAGGATTCTTTCCCCAAGAGATGAACGGAAAATTGTTCGACAAGTAAAACAAAACCCAAGGATCTCTGTTGGGGAGATTGTTGATGAACAGAGCACCTCTGGAGTGAATGTATCTCGACATACAGTTGGTAGAGTTTTGAAGAGAGCTGGTTTAAAAGCATGTCGTCCGAGAAAGACTCCCTTATTGAAGCCTATGCACCTGAAAGCAAGGCTAGCCTTTGCAAAACGTCATATTGATAAAGATGTTGCATTCTGGAAACGTGTTCTATGGACTGACGAAACGAAAATAGAGTTATTTGGCCATAATAAAGTGTCTTATATTTACAGAAAATCTGGCGAAGCTTTCCTGCCTAAGAACACCATACCCACAGTGAAGCACGGTGGAGGCAGTTTGATGTTTTGGGGATCCTTTGCTGCCTCTGGACCAGGGCGACTTGTTAAGGTCACAGGTAGCATAAAAAAGGAAGATTATGTTAAAATATTGGATGAAAACCTGAAAGACTCTGCTAAAGAGCTCTCACTTGGTCGTCGTTGGTGGTTCATGCAAGATAATGACCCAAAGCATTCAGCTAAACTGACTAAGAAATGGCTTGAGGACAATCATATTAATGTTTTGGAGTGGCCATCACAAAGCCCAGACCTTAATCCAATTGAAAATGTATGGAGAACATTAAAATTGAGGGTAATGCAAAGGAAGCCTAAGAATCTTATTCAATTGGAGGATTATTGTCAGGAAGAGTGGGCTAAAATTACTACTGAAGAGTGCAACAACTTGGTTGTAAACTATGAAAAGCGACTGAGGAAGGTAATCAAGGCCAAAGGCTATACAATTGATTATTAAATAAATCGTGCCAATAATTTTGAACAAGGGTTTTTTGCAATTATGTTTGTTGTTCTTTTGTTATTTATTTTTCCTAAAATCCGATTGCTGCATCGGAAAGGCCAGTTAAAAATACATAATATACTTTGTTATTTTCTTTAATTTAATCCCTTTTTTAGAATTTATTAGACAAAATTTAACTTTTATTTTACCGTGCCAATAAATATGATCATCACTGTATATATATGTATATATATATGTATATATATAAATGTATATGTATATATATATATGTATATATATATGTATATATATATATGTATATATATATATATGTATATATATATGTATATATATATGTATATATATATATATGTATATATATGTATATATATATATATGTATATATATATGTATATATATATGTATATATATATATATGTATATATATATGTATATATATATATATGTATATATATATATGTATATATATATGTATATATATATATATATATATATATATATACATATATATATATATACATATATATATATATATACATATATATATATACATATAT
This sequence comes from Euprymna scolopes, assembly GCF_053919585.1. Lineage (NCBI taxonomy): Eukaryota > Metazoa > Mollusca > Cephalopoda > Sepiida > Sepiolidae > Euprymna > Euprymna scolopes. The sequence goes on from NC_136496.1 coordinate 81,207,449, forward strand.
ATATACATATATATATACATATATATATACATATACATTTATATATATACATATATATATACATATATATATATACATATATATATACATATATATATATACATATATATATATACATATATATATACATATATATATACATATACATTTATATATATACATATATATACATATATATATACATATATATATACATATACATTTATATATATACATATATATATACATATATATATATACATATATATATACATATATATATACATATACATTTATATATATGCATATATATATACATATATATATATATATATATATATATAATTTTTCACACAGAAATAGGTATAATCTGTCACGGAAATATAATGATTAAGTTTCTTGATGTAAATTAGGAAATTTTATAAAATTAAGTTAGAATATCCTAATTAAATAATTAAATGATAATATAATAGCTGGATTGACGCAAAATAATCTTTAATTATCACAGTTAAAATATAATTAACTTATTGAAATAAGAAAGGGAAGTTATTAAGTATACTTTTAATGTTGAATTGCGTCTCTTACACTGAATTTGCAACATACGTTGCTGAGGAATAATGAACTACATTTTAATAAGAAGAAAAGGGTTAATTACATCTAATTAAATTATATCGAACAATAGCTGTTTGTTTAAACAGATTTATATTATAAACAATTAAAACCAATTTAAACATGAATAAAGAAAAAACGCCTGACACTGTTGTTGTAGTGGGGGATGCCCTTTTCTCTTCCATGCACCCTCTCTCCCACAAAAGAGACGTTGCGAGCCTATCTTTGTTTTATCGTTATTTCCATGGCAGATGCTCGTCTGAGCTCCAATCTCTGGTCCCCACTCGCTAATCTTTCATGATAAACACCCGTCTAGCTGAAACCACTATCAAAAATTTTACCCACTCTTTATCTGTGCCTAAATCAAAACGTAGATTCCATGAACAAAGCTGCTTTCTTAGTTTCTTAGAACTGCACGCCTGTGGAACTCTGTTCCGTTTGCCTGTTTCCCACCTGACTACAATCTGGATGTCTTCAAGTCCAACGTAAACAAATTCCTGATGAACCGCCCCCTTAAGTAGACACTTTATTAAATCTCAACACTAACGTACTGTACATGAGTGGCTTCCGGGCCTTGATAAGTGGTGACCACCTTGTAACAAAAAAAAAAAAAAAAAAGAAAAAAAAGTTCTTGAACGATCAAATAGTACTAGTACAGAAATGAAAATCATTCAAAATCAGATGCGCTGGACTGGATATTTGGTTAGGATGGAGGACAAAAGACTCTATAGACAACTGTTTTATGGCGAGATATATAAGGGGGAAAGACGACAACATAAACCAAGAAAAGGGTTTAAGGATTCTCTTAAAAACAACTTGTAAAGACTTTAGATGGATACACATAACTGAGAAGCTTAAGCAAATGATCGATCACGGTGGAAAAAAAAACATCTGAGAAAGTTGTAAGGTTTTTGAAGAAAAGGCGTGTAGATCTTATTGTCTTCAAACGTGTTTTAAGAAAGCAGGACGAAAATATATAATTTCAGAGAAGAAGAAGAAGAAACAACAACAACAACAACAACAACAACAACAACAACAACAACAACAAGTGCACTGTATGTGCCAGATACTTTTTGTCAAAAGCTGGTTTTGTAAATCATCTGAAATCACACAAAGACAGGAACGACAGTCTTGTGAGGAGGCTTTTACAGCACATCCGGCAACGCTAAGTTGTCATATTTATGGTCTAATCTGCAAATCTAAAAGTGGCCTGACACGACATTCGAGGATTCACAATATTATCATGCGATCACCTTTACAAGAAGGAAAGTTTTTATATCACCTACGTGTACTTTCATGTAGGACTAAAGCGGGTTTAAAAAGTCACCTACGTGCACACAACCGCACAACACTTAACTGAAGAGATGGCAAACTTCTGTCAAGAAATAGAAATCACCATCATATTGTAAACATAAACACTTATTCACTTTAATAATAAAGTTAAACGCTAGTATATACGGAAAAAATAACTTGGAAAAAACGTGAATACGATTTAAGAATAAATATTTTCATCTTTATGTGATCACGCACAATTCGGTTTTCTTGTCTTTTTTAAAGCTAAAAGATTCCGATATTTTAGAAGAGTCACTGCGAAAAAAAAAAATCAGTATTGACATAATTGTAACTGATTGGAAGATGGTCTAAAATAATCCAAAGGTCGAAATCCATGGAATAATTCACATTATTTTATGAATAATTTTGTGAATTATTCCATGGATTTCGGCCTTTGGATTATTTTAGACCATCTTCCAATTACGGGATTTCCTTGGATTTTACTTGTGCAAATGGAAATTCAATTAACTTTCTTGAAGTTATATTTTTGGATTTTACCGTCATTGGATTATTTATCTTTCACCAGACTGATCACCTTTTTCTTCACCATATTCCCTCTGCTTCGCTTTTTTGTTATCAAGTAAGATCTTTGACTTACTTGTTGTTTCATCAAATACTTTTGTATGCAAAATCCGATCCCGCATTTTGCTAATTCCTACCCTCTAATGAGAAGGAAAGTATTTCTTCGAAACTCCGCGGACTAAGGACTATCCACTTATCAAGTGTTTCCTTTTCATGTTTTTAACTCTTTTTCAAAGTGTTTTTTAACATGTTTTATTAACTGTTTGCTCCTATTATAAGCTCTATCTCGTATTTGGTTTTATCGAGCTTTTACATCTGGCTGAGATAACTTTATAAATATTAATTCTTTAATATTTACAATATACTTTAGTTTTATCATTTTGGTAAATTTAATTGTAATTTTTATTTTATTATATATATATATATGTATATATATATATATATATATATATATATATGTATATATATATATATGTATATAGTAATTTATAAAATATATATGGCGATTTATAAATTACTAACTAGCTCTACCTACGTATTGAGCACTTTTGAAGCAAATACTTAAAGTTTACGCATAAATCTATACTTTCGTATATTAATTTAATGTGAGTAAATGAAGTAGTTATATATATATATATACACTTGTGCCCGATATTATTCATACCCCTCGGATCTTTGAGATTTCTATAAGAATATTGCTCAAACCAGAAGGTAGACAATATTAAAGGTATTTCAAACAATAAATCAAGCATAAGCATTTAATTTAAACTCAACAGATAAATAAGTTATGCAAGTTTGAAACATTATACAAAGAAAAACAATAATGCCACTAGTTCAAAATTATTCATACCTCTCTTACTAATAGTCAATAGCATGCCCTTTATTCTTAATAACTGCCTGTAACCGTTTTGGATATTTATCAACAAGGTTTTTACAAGCATCAACACTGATTTTTGATCATTCTTCAATGCAGTAGTTCTCGAAATCCCTCAAATTTCTAGGTTTCCGCTTTTTAACCTCAGTTTTCAATATGTGCCAGAGGTTTTCGATAGGGTTCAGGTCGGGACTCTGGCTAGGCCATTCCAAAACATTAATATGATTATCCTCAAACCATTTCTTGACTATTTTTGGCAGTATGTTTTGGATCATTATCCTGTTGAAGGACCCAGTTTGGTCCTAAATGGAGCTTCTCCGCATCCTGTCTAATGTTTTTCTGGAGTATCTCCGAATATTGCTCCTTCTTCATGGTTCCATCTATCTTGACCAAACTACCTGGACCACTAGCCGAAAAGGAGCCCCAAAACATTAGGCTACCACCACCATGTTTCACCGTGGGTATGGTGTTCTTTGGGTTGTAAGCTTCTCCTTTCATCCTCCAAACGTAAGAAGAATCCATATGGCCAAACAATTCAATTTTTGTTTCGTCAGTCCACAAAATACTTGAGAAAACGGACTCTGGAGAATTCACATGGGTCCTAGCAAATTTTAGACGTGCTGCAAGGTGTTTTCCGGTGTGCAATGGAGTCCTTCTTGGTCTTCTTCCTTTCAGACCATTTTCATGCAGAGTCCTTTGAAATGTTTGGCTTGATATTTTTATGCCAGAAGACTCCAGATTTTCTAAAATGTCCTTAGTAGTGGTGGTTGGATTTGCATTAACACTTCTTACAATATTCCTGGTGGCTCTAGCAGACAGTTTCCTTTTCCTTCCTCTACCAATCAAGTTGTTTGTTGTGTGGTGGCTCTGGAATTTTTTGATGATGCTCTGTACTGTTGCTGTAGGGACCTAATTTTTTTTGGAAATTGACTTGTAACCTAAACCATCCTTATGTGAATTCACAATTTTAGTCCTAAGATCATTACTAAGCTCTTTTTTCTTCCCCATTCTAATAATTTTTATTCTTTTATTGGTTTTCAGTTGATATCATTTTAATTTCTGAAAAATGCAAAAAACGAAATGAAATTAATCAAAGGTTGTATACAAGCATTCAAAATAAGAATCAAACAGGAAACAAACAGTCAGAAACTCGATTAATACTGAAAAAATAAGGGGTATGATTATTTTTGAACATTGCAGATTTTATAAATAGCTGTATATTTCTTTTATTACAAGTATCCCGAGATTTTAAAATGACGAAAATGATCAGAAGAGGTTTATTAAGAATATGTATCAATATGGACGTAAACAATAAATTCTTACAAAGTTACACCTAATAAACTCAATTTTCAAGGGAGGGTATGAATAATATCGGGCACAAGTGTATATATATATATATATATATATATATATATATATATATAATGCGCTTGAAAGCCAAATCACAACGTAATATTAGGAAAATAAACAAATATTTTACTTGCTTGAAATTTATAATATAAATATATTTCACAGCTAGACTTCATTTTCAGTATGTTGTTTTCTTTCTTTTCTTTCTTTTCTTCTTTCTTGCCATGTTGTAAGGTTGGAGAAACATGGCAAGAAAGAAGAAAAGGAAAAAAGAGAGAAAACAACATACTGAAGATGGAGTCTAGCCCTGAAAAATATTTATGTGATAAATTTCAAACAAGTAAAATATTTGTTTATTTTCCTAATATTACGTTGTGATTTGGTTTCAAGCACACCTGATGCGTATTTTGTTTTATTCAAATTAAATCAACTCTTCTGTATGGAACTCACACCCTTCACACACACACACACACACACACACACACGCGCGCGCACACGTATATATATATATATATATATATATATATATATATATATATATATATATATATGATTCCAGGTTATATTTTCTAGAGGGAAAGCAACCAATGAAGTTTTAACAAGCTTAATACAAGAGTGCTCAATACCGAAATAAGGCAAGATATACTTTTTATTTGTTTTACATAAGCATTAATATGTTGCTACAAAATCATGAGCATGTTTCAATCAGTCACTTACAAGTAACTAGAGACTAAGCTTTTATATAAGTAATATAGCCTGAAGTGGTCTCTAGTTACTTGCAACTGGCTGAACAAAACGTGCTCATGAATGTGTAGCGACATATTAATGATCAGGCAAAAAAAATAAAAAGTATATATATATATATATATATATATATATATATATATATATATATATATACTTGTTTATTGTTATATAAACATGTTTACATCCCGCTGCTACAAGCAGCCATTTGTTTCAATCAAACAACAGATATCATCAGGCAGCGACTTGACTATTCAAATGTTCAATGAATAATGGATTTTTTTTTTAGGTAGGAACTCTTTAAAGGTTGGAGTTAAAAAAAACCTTAAAACACAGAACTTTAATTATGTAAAGAGGGAGGGGCAATCTAAAGAAAACTAATAAAAATATATATAATGGAGAGAGAATGATGAGGAGGGGAAAAGAAAGAAAATAAATAGAGAAAAATATATGGAGAAGAAAAAGAAAAAAACCGATATAAAGGGTTATTATAAAGAAAACAAGGGCTAGAAGAGAAAAGAAAGAATGATGAAATATAGTTAAAGAGAGAAAGAGTGAAAGTAAGAATTAATAGGAAGGGAAGTTTAAAATGTTGAGAGAATAGAGAAAAAGATCTGCGTGTCAACTAATTCATGGACAATTATACATTGCAATAACGAGACGCGTTATTACAACCGCACAAACAAAAAAAACACAATCTTAGCGTTAAAAGCGTACATGTCACAAGTGACAGCGAATGTAAGCAACTAACATATTTATCATCTCACATACGTCCACGAGTAATATCAACGCAGTTTAAACATACGTCTACAATTAATTAAACCCTTTATACTTAATGATATAAGTTTAAAGTTTTCACGTTTTTTTAAAATAAATATATAAAAATAATGATAAAACAATATATTAAAATTATTATTATTATTAATAATAATAATAATAATAATAATAATAATAGTAGTAATAATAAAAATAATAATAATAGTAACATAACTTCTCCTATCTTATATACCTGTGTGTCTATGTGGATATGTAAGTGTCTATGTGTTTATTTTATGACTGTGTGTACTTATATATATATATATATATATATATATATATATATATATATATATATATATATATATATATATATATATATATATATTACTTTGTACACCCTCCTTTGTTGTGTATTCCCCTAATAATGTTTATTCAATCCATTTATATGCATTTATGTGTGTATGCATCTATCTGTACTGTTGTCAAAATTTTTTTATTCGTTTGTATTTATATATGTGTGTTATGTGAATATACATATTTATGTGTGTGTATATATGTGTGTGTGTGTGCGTTGTTGTATATTAGTATATGACTGTGTGCATATATTTGTGTATTTTATGTATGTATGTGTATACATATAATTATACATATATGTATATATTTATGTCTGTTGGTTATTTGTGGGTATATACATATGTATTTTATTATTTTTTAATTTTATTACTATCTACCTGTGTGTTGTTACTTTTGAGTATTTTGTCGATTTAATTACTTCTTTTGCCTGGATATATTTATATATTTATATGTAAGAGTACTTGTATCTATGTTTTTATTCATACTGTCTTGAATGAGTTAAATTGTGTTTTAATATGACTTTATAATTATACTTAACTAGCTTAAACTTTCAACTTAATAGTATAGAGTTACACCTATATATATATATATATATATATATATATATATATAACTACTTCATTTATTCGCATAAATTTAATATACGAAAGTATAGATTTATGCGTAAACTTTAAGTATTTACTTCAAAAGTGCTCAATACGTAGGTAGAGCTAGTTATTAATTTATAAAATATATATGGCGATTAAGCTACACTGAATATTCTGCGTTTCATCCAACTATAGGATTCGTCAGGCTTATGCGCCTAAGCCTGACGTATCCTATAGTTGGATGAAACGCAGAATATTCAGTGTAGCTTAATCGCCACATATATTTTATAAATTACTATATATATATATATATATATATATATATATATATATATATATATATATATATATATATGTATGTGTGTGTGTGTGTGTGTGTGTGTGTGTGTATTGTATTCTTTTTATCTAAATAAATATTAGTAGATTATTCTTTCTAATTATTAGTCTTATTTACTGTCTTCAATCCCCTTTTATGGCTAAATATGTTATATAAAAAAGATAATAAATATCAATTTTATTCTGTTTTATTATTATTATTATTATTATTATTATTATTATTATTATTACTATTACTATTATTATTATTTTATTATTACTATTATTATTATTATTATTAATAATAATAATAATAATTTTAATATATTGTTTTATCATTATTTTTATATATTCATTTAAAAAAAAAACGTGAAAACTTTAAACTTATATCATTTAGTATAAAGGGTTTAATTAATTGTAGACGTATGTTTAAACTGCGTTGATATTACTCGTGGACGTATGTGAGATGATAAATATGTTAGTTGCTTACATTCGCTGTCACTTTTGACATGCACGCTTTTAACGCTAAGATTGTGTTTTTTGTTTGTGTTGTTGTGATAACGCGTCTCGTCATTGTAATGTATAATTGTCCATAAATTAGTTGACACGCAGATCTTTTTCTCTTTTTCTCTATTCTCTTAACATTTTAAACTTCTCTTCCTATTAATTCTTACCTTCACTCTTTCTCTCTTTGACTATATTCATCATTCTTTCTTTTCTCTTCTAGCCCTTGTTTTCTTTATAATAACCCTTTATATCGGTTTTTTCTTTTTCTTCTCCATATTTTTTCTCTATTTATTTTCTTTCTCTATTTCTTTTCCCCTCCTCATCATTCTCTCTCCATTATATATATTTATTAGTTTTCTTTAGATTGCCCCTCCCTCTTTACATAATTAAAGTTCTGTGTTTTAAGTTTTTTTTAACTCCAACCTTTAAAGAGTTCCTACCTAAAAAAAAAAATCCATTATTCATTGAACATTTGAATAGTCAAGTCGCTGCCTGATGATATCTGTTGTTTGATTATTGAAACAAATGGCTGCTTGTAGCAGCGGGATGTAAACATGTTTATATAACAATAAACAAGTATTATCAGCTTTTTTTATTGAGCACTATCTAACAACCTCGTTGAATTCACTAGTCTATTACTTTTGAATAAAAAAAACCACGAGTATATATATATATATATATATATATATATATATATATATATATATATATATATATATATATATATATATTTATATCCGACAAGATAAAAACAGACAAGATAGTTTTATATGCTACATATATTTTTCCAAATTGCATAAGATCGATTTTTAATGTAAGTAAAGTCTCGCTCCCTCAAAAGGGGACAAAAATAAAAATTGCTTTAGTCAAAAAGGACCTCTCCTTCTCTAACCGAGGACAAAGCAGACACTACACCTTGATCATTGACTTTGATTGGTACATTTTATTAAGTGAGTTTTTCAATAGGATTTTTTCATACTGATAAATCTCCACTAAACAAGGCCAAAAGCCACTCGAGGATGAGGGTTAATGAGATTAAATGATTGTCAGTTGAGAGGTGACTAACCTTATGTGGAAAGATTAATGGACGAAGCTCTGGTTTACTTGCGGTGGTGGGGTTCATGACAGGAATATTTTAACATTGAATTTGAAGATGACCATGTTGTAATTGGCAGGTAAGCAGTTCTGTGGCAATGTTTTTCACAGATTGGAAATCCTTAGGACATATTAAATATTGTTTGTTAGTCGTTGTGTCGTAACTGACTGAGGACATTACTAACAGACACTTACTAGTTAAAGTAAAAAAAAACTCCCACATTTGGTTCCTTTTGTAAGGCATTCACACCAAGAGCTCGCCTTCTACCACAATGCAAAATGACTTTCCTTCCCATCCTCCAAGTGCCTAGCGCTAGTGAAATTTCTATAGCTCATTTGCAAGGGCTTTCCATTTGTGGAACACATCACCGAAGGACTGCTTCCTTGTTGATTACAATTTTGTAATTTTCAAATCTAAAGTCAACAAATTATTGTCACCCCTCACCCAACTCATATGTAGCCAAATGCAATTCATGCCTTTGTTAGAACTCCCAAAGTGTGTCCATCTCTTGACTGTCTCATTAATCCTTAACCTCGAGTAGCTCTCTTGACCTTAATAAATGACTACAAAAAAAAATCTTAATTCCTACCCCATTAGTAGGCAAATATATTGCAGTATGTTGAAGCCTTTGGTATAATGTGTTCAACCATTTTTCATAAGCCTTTGAGAAACAAATTCTGGATGGACCTGTCACCACGTTATATTTTTTCTTTTCGTCTTCTTTTTTTCAATTTTTTTCAGCCGATTATTATTGATTAGACACTAATCTACTAAAAAAAAAAAAAAAAAAAAATGCAAAAAAATTCAGCCGCGTTTAAATCCGGTAAAATTTAAAATTTAATTTTAAATTGTAAAATTTGGTTTTTATTTTCCACATTTTCAGGGGTTTTTTTTTTTTGACACTAATCTACCAGATTATAATTATAAAAAATAAAATTTAAAAAAATGCAAGAAAAAAAATATGAAAAAATAAAAAATATGCAAAAAAAAAAATGAAAAAAATCAATATAAGAAAAAAATTGACAAAAAAAAAAAGCGAAAAGAAAAACAATATAAGAAGGGGATGCCCTTTTTTTTTTTTCGAGTGGTTCCAAATAATCAAGGATCGATTTATTTACTAGACGTTGTATTAGAAATTGAGCACCTCTACAAATATTTAAATATTGAAATTTTTTTTTTTCATTTTGTTTATAATCTGGTAGATTAGTGCCCAATCGATAATAATCTGCTGATTAAAAAAAAAACAAAAAAAACGAAAAAACAAACAAACAAAAAAAAAACGAAAAGATAAATGATACAAGTGTGCATTGTACAGGTTCGCCGATTGTTGTCCGCTATGATAATGTATCCAATGTTGTGTAGCCTTTTTCCTATAATCAACAAAGCTTTTTGGCTCCAAAAGGTTACTGACTCCTGCCCTGTCGGCGGGGTAATTTTATCTTCGGCACACAAAATCAACAGAGATTAGACCATTCCTGATCCGGTCCCTGTTGACTTTGGGGTGGGAATAAAGTTCTGTGCAGCAGCTCTAGGAGGAGGTCCAGTGCCCAGTGGTCCACCCTACAAGGCTTTGCCTTCTCTCTTGGAGAAGAGGTTAGTTTATTGCTAATCGCCCGAGGCGCCTCCGCCGAAGAATGCCGACGGGGCTGCCTAGACACTTTTCGCAGCTCACAGTGCCACTCCTCAGGGGGGGGGGGCTGACATCTCAATCCCACTTTCCAACCCTGGTGTCAAAGTTCTTGTACTGGGAGAGAACTAAATAACGACTTTGTTGGCTTTGGCGTCAACGTTATAGTGATTGCAATAAGTATCCGATACAAAGAGTTGATTTATTTTTATTACATCAAAACAAAAACAATAACAGAGTACTACTGTTCTAATGCAATTTTGTATGTTTTTTGAAACGAGATTTGTATTTTACAAAAATACATTAGAACAGTACTTTGTTATTGTTTTTGTTTTCGTGTAATAAAACGATGCTTCTACACTTTATCGCCGAAACTGGAGACGCCATTTTATTTCGCGCACCTGTCGATAAAATCCAAGGGAGAAATCAGTATTTTAAACTATGGCCGAAGCATGAAATAAATAACAAAAAAAAAAAAAAAAAAAATTAAACTGGAGAACGGTTGATTTTTAATGTCTTTTTCATTTTCTGTTTTTAATAATAAAAAAAATGTTTCCTGAAAAATTTTACCGTTTTCATTAATTAAATCGAAACATTTACAATTAAACAATTATGGATATATGTTCTCTTGCGCTGTCTTTATTTACTTTGTTTCATAGTTCTTTCCGGAAGTTTATCTAGCTTATTTATTTATTTATTTTTTTTTTTGTTATTTATTTCTAACTTCGGCCATAATTTAAAATACTGATTTCTCCCTTGGATTTTATCGGTAGGTGCGCGAAATAAAATGGCATCTCCAGTTTCGGCGATAAAGTGTAGAAGTACCAATAAAAATAAATCAACTTTTTGCTTGGTATCGGATACTTATTGCACCCATTGTATTTACTTGAGCCCCCCCCCCTTGCGCTATTAACTTATACTATCGCCCAAAACTCAAATGCAAAATATTGTGGGTAATACTTACTTCGCTTGTTGCCTTTATTTTTTCAATTAACGTCGTCGTCGTCGTCGTCGTTTGTATGATTTCAATGCTGCTATCGCCCATGTATGCACTCATGTAAATTGTCCCGGCGGCTATTATGCAGAGGGCCACCGTCACAGATACAACCAAACAGGAGACGAAAATGCAAGATTTACACTTGTCATTTTCCCTCCAAAAACAAAGATTTAGTTTATGTATGAATTTTGTTTGAATTTCATCGTACTGGTGATCCACGATCTCCGTGTAGCAATGAGACGGAGGAGAATGTTTTGTTCCGGGCATTATAATTGATGGTTATAAAGCGGCTCTCACCGACAAGAGACGTATCGCTTGGTGTCGCTCAAATATCCAACAGCTTTGTGAACAACAAAACGTTACTTTCATTATTGTCAATTTCTCAATAATTGAAGTCGTTCTAGTTTCATTTTAAGTTCTCAGCCCGGCGTTGCCCGGGTGTTTGGAGGTGTATGTTGAGCAAAAAAAAAAAAAAAAAAAAAGCAATTTTTTAAACTTTGCCCCCTATTATGACCCCTTAACATTTATTGTTTTAGGCTTTTTTTTTTTTTTTTTTTTTTTTTTTTACATAGGCATCACCACATTATCAAGGCCAAGAGGCCACTCAAGGATAAGGGTTAAAGAGTGTACAGTAGAAATTGGACAATATAGTAATCATTAGTAATGAAAATTTTGGTAAATTTGATAACTTATATGGAACGGCTCATCAAGAACTTATTTACGTTAGACTTGAAGACAACCATATTGTAGTCAGCCGGAAAGCAGGAAAACGGAAGACAATTCTACAGGCGTACAGTTCTAAGAAAGAAGCTTTGTTCATGGAATCTACGTTTAGGCACAGATAAAGAGTGGGGGGAATTATTAATAGTGTTTACAGCTAGACGAGTGTTTCTTGTGAAAGTTTGGCGAGGGGGGACCATAGATTGAAGCTCAGTCGAACACTTTCCATGAAAATAACGATACATCAGAGACAAACTCGCAACATCTCTTCTGTGAGATAGAGGTTGCAAAGAAGAGAAAAGGACATCTCCTACGAGACTACGAAGTCTATTTTGAACTCCATCAAGGCAGGCCAAGTCCTTTCTAGCAGCTCCTGCCCAGATGTGGCAACAGTATTCCATCCTTGGACATACCTGGCTCTTATATAGATAGAGAATAGCATCAGCAGTGAGATATCTACCGGATCGATAGAAAGATCCCACCATTTTTCCAGCGGCCTTGGCAACAGATTTGATGTACGTGTTCCATTTAAGATCAGGAGTAATGGTCAAGCCAAGAAGCTTGTCAAAACTTGAGGCCTCCTGAAGACGAGAGCCATTCATTTCAATTGATGCCAGATGTGAATCAGAATGTTGATGATGTAAAGAGAGAAGCTTGGTTTTAGATGCATTAAAAGTAACCAGCCACTCCTTACCCCATTGTACTACGTGCTCAAGATCAGAGGAGAGAGAATTGGAGAGAACTTGGTCGTTTACTGTCTTAGATGTGCTACCATAAATGGTAGTGTCGTCAGCATAAATGTCTACAAATGATGTAAGGATGTGATTTGGAAGATCATTAATGTAGATCAGGAAAAGAGTTGGACTGAGGATGGACCCCTGAGGGACACCGGCATTAATACTGTGAGCTTCTGATTTTTGCCCCTCAACTACTACTCTTATGAACCTATCAGAAAGAAATGATTTAATAATTGAGAAGACATTTCCAGCAATACCATAGCTAGAGATCTTATGAAGTAAACCTTTATGCCATACCCTATCAAAGGCCTTAGATATGTCAAGAGCAATTGCCCTAGAAAGGTTGGCTCTATTGAGAGATTTGCTAATCCTATGAGATATAACTGTAAGTACATCTGCTGTAGATCTAGCAGAACGGAAACCATATTGAGTGTCACTAAGAAGGTTATTTTTGTTGAGATGGTTGATTACTTCTGTATTTAACACAGATTCCAGCAACTTACTCATGACGCACAGGAGACTTATTGGCCTGTACTGAGAGGGGGATGAGCGATCACCTGAATTCTTAAATACAGGGCATACTGATGAAATTTTCCAGGGAGATGGGAAACTATTCTCCTTAAGACAACGTTTAAACAGTTTTGTAAGTATGGGCGCTAGTTCAGGTTGAAGTGTTTTGAGTACTATAATTGGAATACCGTCAGGGCCAGTTGTTTACTGGAATCAAGGTTTTTGATTAGCTTGGCAACATCACGTACAGATATACGTATATCACATAGCGTGTTTTCTGATACAGGAGGAAATATTGGGGGTTGGCGGCCTTGATCGCAAAGGGTAGAATTAGCTGCAAAGTTCTTGACAAAGAGTTTGGCTTTGTCTGATGCTGACGAGATTACCTCAGGTCCATTGATAATAGTTGGGATGGAGCACACGCTTCTGTTCAGGATTCTGTTTGCTATTTGCCAAAACTGGTGGGAACCAAGTCGCTGTTCAGCTACTTTGGACTTAACAGATTGAGCATACAATTCTCTTGCATTTCTTATTACTTTCTTACAATGGTTGCTGGCAGTCCTGAAAGCGGCTTTAGTTTTCATACATCTATTACGTTGGAAACAGTGGAAAAAGTGATTTCTGTGCGCAATGGCAGCAGCACATTCTGGAGAGAACCATGGCTGGCTGTTAGGTTTTTGCTGAAACTTTTTCGAGGGTATGAAACGGTCAATACCTACAATTAACCATTCCGTCAGGTCTAATACTATAGAGGACACATCCTTTTTAAACATGGAATGCAGAGGTAGATCAGATATAAATGTACGGAAGCTATCCCAGTCAGCTTTAGTGTATCGATATACTGTACGATGGAGAGGTACGTCTGGGGACTTATTACATTTCATTTTTATCTTAATTGATACAACAGAGTGGTCGGAAGATCCAAGAGGCGATAGAACAGAAACTGAACATAGTTCAGGGCAAGTTGTGAGAAAAAGGTCTAGTAGGCTCGCATACTGGCTGTCATTGTCGGGCTCAAATCAAGTTATTAAGTTAGATCCATGTCCAAAGAACCTATATCTAAAAATTATTTAGATCCATGTCCAAAGAACCTATATCTAAAAATTGTTTAGATCCAAAATTGGCGGAGGAGTCGGTAGAGTTCTCAAAAGTCAAATCATTGAACTTTGACCCTTTAACAGCCAAATCTCTGGCCGAAAACTGATTACAAAGATTTTCCCAAATCTCAGTACTCTGTATATTAAATTTCGAGTCTGTAGACTGAAAATTGACAGAGTTATTGCGTAGGGAAATGTACACAGACAGACAGATAGACACCCTCACACACGTTCACTTTTATAGATATATAGAAATAAGAAATCTGCATGAATTAAACACAACCTTTAATTCATGAAAATTTAATATTTATTATTACAGAGCCAATTTATGCAGACTCTGTGGACAAAGAGACGAAATGATAAACCATATAGTAA